>NW_015172014.1:537698-547203 GCF_001447785.1 Gekko japonicus | reverse complement strand
GATTAACACATGGAATTCACTGCCACAGGAGGTGGTGGCAGCTACAAGCATGGACGGCTTCAAGAGGGAATTAGATAAGCATATGGAGCAGAGGTCCATCAGTGGCTATTAGCCACAAGGTATAGATAGGAACTCTCAGTCTGGGGCAAGTGATGCTCTGTATTCTTGGTGCTTGGGGGGGGGGGCAACAGTGGGAGGGCTCCTAGAGTCCTGGCCCCACTGCTGGACCTCCGGATGCCCCCTGGTATTTTTGGCCACTGTGTGACAGAGTGTTGGGCTGGATGGGCCATTGGCCTGATCCAACAGTGGCTTCTCTTATGGTCTCTTAAGTTCTTAAGCTGAGCTACGAATCGGAAAGGCGCCCACGCTCTGCCACGAATCCTCTTTCTCGCCCTACCTGTTCCCCAACCCCGGGATGCCTTCTGCAGATGTACCTACCCGGCAGGGCTGGCGCTACTACAACAAAACAGGGTACGTGAAGGGCTCTGAACAACGAAAGCGCCGCGCGAAGAGGAAGCATGGTTAATAACATCAACAACAAACAATCATATTCAAACGGTGCCTTTTGGGCAAAACGTTTTTGCAAGATGTTGGGCCAAGTAGAGGAGAAAGCCGACCTTTGGAGGAAGGAAAGACAGCGAAGGGCACGGATAGGACGGTGGGGACTGAATTTCCGAGTCACTCACGTAAGCGGGTGCTTCTAAGGTATCTGTGTTGACTATCACTGGTGGAGAATTGGCCTAGGAGGAAAAAAATAGAGAGAAAGAGAGAGAGAGAGAGAGAGAGAGAGAGGACAAAGAGAAAGAGAGAGAGAGAGAAAGAGAGAGAGAGAGAGAGAGAGAGAGAGAGAGAAGTTTTTATGTGGCACACCAATCCCAAGGCAGCATCGTTTCCATGCGCGAGGCAGAGCTGGGCCCCAGAGGGCAAGGAGGCAGCCAAAATAACTCCTGCCCCTCTTCCTCGGGAGCCAAAGCACTGGGGGGGGGAGACACACGCTGAGGCTGTCCCCTTCCAGCCCCCCCTGCCAATGTTCTCTTGGAGGACACCCCTCCAAGATGGCCGCACCTCTGGAAGTTTAACACCAGCCGAGCATGTTAGGCTTCGAGGCCCACAAGACATTCCTGCCCATCCAGGAACGTGGATTCCAAAAGGGGTCATCAGAAGATTTCAACGTGGCGCGTAGCAGCAGGGCTTGTGCAGGAGACCCTGGGAGGGGGGGGTCGTGCCCCCTTGCTTGCGGCAGGATGCAAACCCAAGGCTGAGCAAAGCCTCCACCACCCCCCCCCCCCCCCCCAAGGATATCAGACCTTGTGCGGAGACCCCCGGAAGGCCAAGCCGATGCCCTCGAACACGGAGAGGGACAAGGGAACCGGCTTAGAAGACACAGGCTTCGAATCTGTCCCCTACCATCAATCTCCCCTCCTTGGAATGCACAGACAGGGCAGGAAAAGGAGGCCACGGATGCGAATTACAGATGGGTCCGACCAATCAGCGGGGTGAAATTAAGGTCACCCAATACCAGCAAGGAGGGGGAATCCAACCCGGCCTTTGCAAGCTGCCATCTTAAACTTCAACAGTAGGGGGCACTGTGCTTTTAGAAGGAGACTTGCAAATAAATAAATAAAAAATAATAAACCCTTCTGGCGATATCGATGCCTTCTCTTCAGGGGTGTTAAAAACACAATTTCTTGCCCAAGTGGCAGCCAACCTGTCCCCCCCCCTCCCCTTTTATTCTTTCTCTTTTTCCGGAAGAATTGTTCCCCCACCTCCACCATCCGCCCGACAACGGTAACCACGGCAATGCCATGGAAACAGCATCGGTGCCTCTGGGGGAGAAGGTTACCGTGGCAACGTGGGTATCGCCATAGTTCAGGATGCTCTGGGTGCACCGGCGCCTTCCCATATTAGCTGTGCCCGGATCCCTCGTGACGAGAGGGGAACACAGCAAAGATGGGGTGGGGGGAACTTTGCAGGGGAGGGGGGAGTTGTGAAGAGCCAGAGGGTTTGGCCTTCAGGGGATGCAAACTCCAGTTTCGCCCGGAAAGGGAACGAACGTTTGTGTAAATCTCTGGCTCCAGTGCACAAAACAGCAGGAAAAGAGATTTAAAGATTGCAATAAGCGGAGGAAAGATTTGGGGAGGGGGAGGGGCTACACTTTGCAGTTGATGAGTTTCTCTCTAGGAGTGAACTCCAAAGGCTTTTAATAATTGACTATTACTGCTGTTTAATTTGAATTCAACCCCCCCCCCTTTATCCCAGGGGATCCTAAATAGACGAGTTGTTAAAAGGGAGACCTATCAGCCCTCCTCCACAGGGACTAGAGACCCGCTTTAAGAGAAGTACAAGGCTTCTCACAGAAACCAGCCATCTGTCTGTCATCTCGCCTCGGAAGTGATTCATTCCAGGGGCACGATCAGCTAAGGGTCTTACACTGAACCCTTCCCCTCCAAAAGAAACCCAACAGGGTAGCTTTGTACGGGGCAGGAATCGTTACACGGGAAAGAGGAAATATATTCAGTACTGCAAATTTGGATGTCTCCCCCCCCCCAATAAGATCTAGAAGCTAGCTTTGTCTTCTAAAAAACCCCAACTGCTAAAATCCACACAAGAGTCGCTGAATATTTTGTATGTCTAAAAACGGAATGCTTTATTCAGAAAGCCACCTAAAGGAGACTTCCGAAGGGCTGGGGGGTGGTGGTGGTGGCGGCTTTCGTGGGTCCTAAACTTTCCTTGTAGGACGCCGTTTGGGAATGGGAAACGCATCAAGTCTTTGGGAGGCGGCCCTCCCCGTGATGTTTTATTTTTATGCCGATTCTCCCCTGGGTTTCCATCTGCTCTACAAGACTGGAAGATTAACACACCGTGCATGTTAATATTTCAACCAGGGCAGGCAGGCAGGCAGGCAGGCAGGAGAGAGCGAGGGGGGGGGTTTGTATCTGCGGAGGGCCAGAACTGCTCCGCCTTGCCCGAGGTCCATCTCTTTTGCTGACGCTGGCCTCCCCCCCATCCCCCCCCCCGGCAAATACCGCTCCCTGCTGTATCAGCTTTGTGTCTGCCCGGCGGGCCATTACGCCATGCTTCCTTGGCACCGGGCTTCCCTGGTACATTTTAATCTTCGCCTCTTCAAATTTTTATGACTACAACGCCCAGGCAAACTGGAAGCAAGGGACCCTGGGAAATGCGCATACTTAATGTGCCTCTCTGGCCTCGGCCCCCCCCCCCCCCACCCCAGCGAAGGAGAAGCTCAACCCACCTTCCGACAGGGGCCCAGTTGAAGACTGGGACAGAACTCCGGCCGTCAGTGTGTCCCCATCCCCCCACCGGAGCCTCATGCCACCTGAGCCAAGGGGGCCCTGGCCAACCCCCTGTCCCGAAGGAGCCGGGAGTCCAGACTCCCAACTCCTCCCCTAGGCACAAATCCATCGCCTCCCCCTCTCAAGAAGAACCCACCACCACTCCCCAGAAACTATGCATTCATTTTAAACACAGGCAGAAGTATTTAATTCTTGGGTGTGAGAAGGGACAGAGGCCTATTGGAGGGGAGGGGGAGGGGAGGGGAGAGGAGAGGGGGTGGCTTCCATTAACCCCCCCCCCCAGGTGGTCTTTGCCCGTTTGGGAGAAGGGGAAGTGGATGGAGGGTTCGAAGCCAAGCGTCGGGAGAAGATGGCTGCGGGCAAGCACAAAGGGGTACCGGATGCCGGGGTCACTTGGTTTTGGGGGGAGACTGCCGTGCTCTGGGCTCTGCCAGGTTGGCAGCTGCGAGTGGGTGGGCGGGGGAGGCGGAGGGGACTGTGTGGGAGCAAGTCTGTGGAAGCTCTGGAGGCACATGTCGCCGCGTGCTGCGGCGGAGGCTCCCTGCGTGTGTTTGTCTCACGGCCTTCTTCATGCTGCCTCTGCGTGCCCGCGCAAGAGGGAGGCAACACCGAGGAGGCCTGGGCCGGGTTGTGGGGAGAGGTGCACGTCCCGTGGCACACGGGAGCGCACGCATCCGGCAGGAGCACGGTTCTGTCGCCAGCTGTCTGTCATCCGCTTGTCATTTGGGGACCAAGTTCGGACAACTTCAGCCTTGCTCGAAAGGGGGGTGGGTCCAGGAACAAGCACACTCTGCACTCATGTGCCAGGAGCATGGAGTCTCCGAAATCTCATTTTTAAAAAAAGAAGAAGCAAGCTTCTAGTCCTTCGGGGAAGCTTCCAAACGCATAGGCAGGGCCCGCTGAAATTTCAGAAGCTGGGATAGATTGCAGAAAATCATGCACAGCACTTCCCCACAACGCGCATAAACAGAATCATGCACAACAAACACGTATATGCAAATAGGCATTACAACGTATGCAAACCTCAGAATCTAAGCTTTTCTAGGGGCGGAATGGCACAGAGACAGTGCGTGTGCGCCTTGGATATCGGGGCGCTGATGATGAGGGGGTGAAAGGTGTATGCCGGCCTGTGCGTGTGCGCGCGTGTGTTTGTGTGAATGCAGGATGAGGGCCAGCCCACGTCTCCACATGCCCACATGCCCCTGGTTCACACAGCACGGATCCAAACGCAGACACCCACACCATCCAACGAGGAACACCCTGCAGGCCACTAACACAACCACCACCCCAGGCCACACAACGTGAAGACCACACCCCCAAATGCTGAGCTGCTGCGTTGCCAGACATCACGCCACACCAAAAACGACGTTCACTGCGCCAACACAACACAACACACTCTGCCACAGCCGATGCAACACACCTGGTGTTCACAACACAGCAGGCACACAAATTACATCACTGGTAAACTGACGGCCATGAAAAGGACTGGAACACACAAACACATACAATGGCACGGGTAACCTTCCAAGATTGTGCAGATCACACCACAAGGAACCACACCATGCATCCGGGTGCACTCCACGGAACGACAAACACTGCACTTCAAAGGGCACCAAGAAGACGGAAACTCAAAAGGCCCACCCCAAGCGGCAGGCACAATATACTTGTGCATTGCTAGTACACAGCTGTGCATGGGCACAGGGCCTCCCCCATGCATTATGACTGCAGCAGTCCACGGAGATCGGGGCTATACCATTTCACTTTACAGCTGGTGGCAAAAATGAATGCTCCATTAAAAAAAAAATTCTTGTGTACAGAGAACAAGGGCGTGAGGACGCAGGCTTTTCCCTGAGGTGCTACATTTCTAGGTGAGGGGAATTGTTTTCTTCAGAGACAGACGAATCCTGAGCGGGTGCGAGAAACCCCTTCTGCAATCGGCGAAGAACCAGCGGAAGGCTGCCTACTCCTACATTTCAGATCATCGGCCGTTATGCCGTCATCCGATCATTGTTTGCTCCAGTGTTCTATTTCCAAACCTACGGTCCGGGGGAAGGGTTGAAGGAAATGGAGAAGGGTTCTGCTGAAGCCGCAGCAGCACAGGATGCATGTTAAAGCAGGAAATGCACCCTGCACAAGCTCGGGGGGGGGGGGCCCCTCCCACTGTCACTGGACCCTTACACTGTCACCTGCTGGCAATGTTCCCTCTAAGTTGTGGAGTCTCGTGAGCAAAAAATCTACTTTGTGAGCTGCTGGCACGAAAGTCGTCAGCGAGCGATTGGGCTTCTGCATAAATTAGTTTGCTCTGGAGCCATCCGTCCTGAACTCAAGACAAAAATGGGTTAGCCGGAGGCTAAAAAACTGTGAGCTGGCTCACACGAACTCAGCTTAGAGGGAACACTGCCTGCTGGGCCTTGATATTGGAGCAAAAATGGAAAAGACAGAGAGAAAGAGAGACAGAGAGAGAGGCACAGAGGGAGCGAACATGGGAGAGAGCAATGTACCCTCCAAGCCAGTGATGGCGAACCTTTTAGAGACCGAGTGCCCAAACTGCGGCCCAAAACCCACTTATTTATCGCAAAGGGCCAACACAGCAATTTAACCTGAATACTGAGGTTTTACTTTAGAAAAAACAACTCATACATTAACTTAAAGATGATGTAACAAAGTAAGGAAAGCAATCCCAAATGCTTTCATTTACTTAAAATTATTTGGCAGAGAATTCAACACTTTAATTCGATAGCACGCGTGCCCACAGAGAGGGCTCTGAGTGCCACCTCTGGCACCCGTGCCATAGGTTCGCCACCACTGCTCTAAGCTGTGGAGTCTTGTGAGCAAAAATGCTACTTTGTGAGCCGCTGGCATTAATGTTGTGAGCGAGCAATTTGGCTACTGCATAAATTAGTTGGCTCTGGAGCCGTCCTTCCTGAGCTATGACAAAAATCTGTGAGCCGGAGGTTAAAAAGCGGTGAGCTGGCTCACACTCACTCAGCTTAGAGGGAACACTGGGAGAGAGTTTGGGGGACTGAGCAGAGGCCTGGATTCTTCCTTACATCATGGTTAGGAGGAGCCAAGGTCAGTGAGGGAGGCCAGCATGTCTAAGCACCCCCCTGCATTCAAAGGGGGTGGTGGATTCTTTAAAGGCTTCCCACAACTGCAGGGGGGGGCTTGGAGCGGGGAGGGGGCGGAGGCCCCCTCCCCCCGGCAGCCAGTCCCCTGGGCTCAAACGGAGGGCTGGCATGAATTATTTACAGCTGCTAATGAGACTGCCGTGTTCCCTTTCAAAGACACGACCAGTTCCATTTCATTAATATTTTTTTTTAAAGTCTGCACCGCAAGGCCTCTGGCTGATTACGCCCCCCCCTCCCAGTGGAAGAAGAGAGCCCTCCCAAGGACCGCCACTCCCGCCAGAGGAAGAGTCACTTTCCGGCCCCAGAACAAGAAGTCACGCCCGGTTGAGTGTAAGGTGGCCAACGTCCAGGCGGGGCCTGGAGATCTCCTGGAATCACGGCTGGTCTCCAGACTGCAGGCGCCAGTCCCCCTGGAGGGAGGGTGGACCCTGGGGCGTCACATCCAGCCGAGGTCCCTCCTGGCCTCCAACCCCGCCCGTCCCGGGCTCTGCCCCCCAAACTCCAGGAGTTTCCTAACCTGGGGTTGGCAAGCCTAGCTCTGTGGTAGACGTGGCTTGAGGCCTGCCCGTCAACAGGGGGTCCGGATGGTGCGGCTTCAGGGCTGTTCCTGCTTCCAGAAGGTGAGTGGTTTGGGGACCCCTTGCCCTGATATGCTAGCTTTCTACATGCAGGGGTCTGAAGGTCAGAGAAGCATGTTATCTGAAGCTGTGAAGAAAGCTAATGCAATCTTAGGATGCATCAATAGAAGCCTTGTGTCCAGATCACGGGAGGTGGCAGTTCCGCTCTATTCGGCTATGGTCAGGCCTCCCCTGGAGTACGGTGTCCAGTTTTGGGCACCACATTTGAGGAAGGATGTTGACAAGCTCGAGCGTGTCCAGAAGAGGGCAACCAGGATGGTGATAGTTTGCTCTGGAGCCATCCCTCCTGAGCTAAGATAAAAATGTGTGAGCTGGAGGATAAAAAACAGTGAGCTAGCTCACACTAACTCAGCTTAGAGGGAACAGTGGTTGTAGGTATGTAGGGCTAACTTTCAGTATACTCCTGCAGAGTGCAGGGGGTTGGACTAGATGACCTGCAAGGTCCCTTCCAACTCTTAACATTCTATGATTCTATGAAGCGTTCGTCCAGACTGAGGCTGACCCCTTTGGCTGAAAAATCCTCTGGGTTGGAAATTAACCTCGGGAGGGGTGGGTGGTCTGTACTCCACAGGGGAGGAGGCCGTTCAGGCAAGCGCTTCAGGACAGGGGCGGTGTGGCCCCCCCCTTCTCCAAGACCCAGAAAAAAAGCTTCCCTGAAGCCCCCAGGGGGCTGTGGCCCCAGGCGAGGGGATCCGTGCCAGCGTGAGATGATGCTCTCCATCCGGGCTGCGTGGGGGAACCTTGGCAGAGATTTGCCCCGACTCCACAGCAGGTACATAGCTGCAGCGGGGCACCTCGGGGCTAGCCCCCCCCCGACTCACTGGGAAGGCCCCCTCAACTTCCCATCCAGCCCAGGGCCCCCAAGTGGCAGCGGATGTAGGGAAGGAGCCGGGTACTCCTTTAATCTGATGAGCCAGTGCCCCCCCCCCAAGAAATTTAAATGCCCCCTGACTTTAAAAATCCTGCCTATAGGCCTGCTCCAGAGAGCCGGTGGGGTGCTTTAGTGCGCTGGCCTTAGATCCAAGAGACCCAGGTTTGAATCCCTGCTCTGCCATGGAAGCAAAGTTTCCTCTAAGGCAGTTTGGTGTCGTGGTTAAGTGTGCAGACTCTAATCTGGGAGAACCGGGTTTGATTCCCCCCTCCTCCACTTGCACCTGGCTGGATGACCTTGGGCAAGCCGTAGTTCTGATAAGAGCTGTTCTTGAAAAAGAGCAGTTTCTGTCAGAGCTCTCTCAGCCCCACCTACCTAACACGGTGTCTGTTGTGAGGAGGGGAAGGGAAAGGAGTTTGTAAGCCGCTCGGAGACACCTTTGGGTAGTGAAGGGCGGGGTATAAATTCAATCTCCTCCTCTTCTTCTAAGCTGTGGAGTCTTGTGAGCAAAAATTCTACTTTGTGAGCTACTGGCCTTAAAGCTGTGAGCGAGCAATTTGGCTGCTGCATTAAATTAGTTTGGTCTGGAGCCCTCCTTCCTGAGCTAAGACCAAAATGTCTGAGCCGGAGGCTAAAAAACTGTGAGCTAGCTCACACTAACTCAGCTTAGAGGGAACACTGAATGGAAGCCTGCTGGGGGTGACCTTGCTGGGCGACTCTCGGCCGAGCCTACCTCGGAGGGTCGTTGGAAGGTTAAAACGGGGGACGGGAGGACGGCTGCCTCCGGTCCCCATCGGGGAGAGAGGCAGCGTATCGATGGAGTAGATAAATAAAATAAATCGACTTGCAACAGCCATGGGGAAGAGCAGGGCCAGCAGGCAAAGGGGCTCCCTGAAGGATGGAGGGGGGGGTGCAGGCAATGGCAGCGGCACCGTTGGCTGCCCGCCCCCCGCCATCCAGCTGGGCGAGAGCTGCCAATGCGAATCCTCCCGGGCCTTTCCTCTCTTCCGGGATCCAGAGCCACGCAAGGAGGGCTGTGGAAGGGACCAGGCCGGGCCCACTGGGGGCCAGGCCGCTGCAGTCTGGCCCCCACCCCTGACAGGCACCCCAAATTGGGGGGGGGGAGATGAGGGACGCTTGGCTACTGAGGACCCACGGTCTGGCTCGCAGGGGACGAGCGGGTAGCAGTGCAGCACCCCTGTCCAGGCCCCGTTCCTCTCCTCCAGTCCCTGCAAAACATCCACACGGGCGCCGCCTTCCGAACCCCACCCCCCCACCCCACTTCAATACTATCTAGTCACCCGATTCACGGAGGCCCCTCGAACTCCATTCATAACTCGGGAAAATGTACAGTATAAACACTGACGCCATCTGGCTCCGAAGCTGACGCACTCAGGGCCCCCCCACTCCCCCCCCCAACCACACCGACTGCGCTTCATTCACATACGGCCAGGGAATCCGGGCGGGAGGAGAAGGTGGCCTCGATCCGGCCCGGCCCCGAGGGCAGGCTTTCCCCCAATTCCGGCAGCTGGGGGGGGGGGCTGTACCCCATAC
>NW_015172014.1:536067-536540 GCF_001447785.1 Gekko japonicus | reverse complement strand
CCCGTACCGTGAGCAGGTTCCTCTGCTTCTTCGCCTTGCGCACGTTGCTAATGAAGCGACGTCCCATTTTCTTGGCGTACCACACCGACACGAACATGATCCCCCCCGGGGGGCACCGGTGCGCGGGAGGGCCGCCCCCTCCCCCAGGTACACTCCTGAGTTCTGCTCAGGGAGGGGGCCACGGAGGTCCTCGAAATGTCAGCTCGGTTTCAGGCTGGGCTGGAGCGGGGTGGTGGTGGTGGTGCTTCTCTGCCCTGCCTCCCCCCTTCTCGGCTGGACCGAGGATGCCCAAGACGGAGCAGGGCCTGGGGGCACCGCTGGCAGAGCAGCTGCCCACCAGGAGCGGCTAGCCTTCCTCCTCCTCCTCCTCTTCGGCGGGCGGCCCCCTAGCCTCCATCCCGGAGCCCGTCAGGTGGACACACGGAGAGAGATGAGAGAGAGAGAGAGAGAGAGAGAGAGAGAGAGAGAGAGGG
>NW_015172014.1:531851-535818 GCF_001447785.1 Gekko japonicus | reverse complement strand
AGCAGAGGAGATGCGGGAGGCAGACGACACAGCGGCTTCTCCTGACCAAGGGGGGGGGGGACACCCTTGTTGTTTGCAAACCCAGATGTGGGGAAATTTGGCCCTGTGTGCGGGGGGGGGGGAGGAGGAGGTGGAGGAAAATCCCGCTTCCTCTGCAAAGACAAGGACCAGCTCCTGGGCTTGCTCCCCACCCCCGCCGCCAGCAGCAGCCTGGCTTCTCTGCTCTCCTCCGCAATGCCACCCCCCCTCCTGCGCGCCTTGCCGGCCCTGGTTGGCCAGAAGCCCCCACCCACGGCGGGCGGAAGGAGAAAGCGAAGCTCCCCCCATCCCTCTGGAGCAGCCTTTGGCTTCTAAGAGGCCCCCCATTTCGGGCAAAGGGGCAAGGTGGCGGTGGTGGAGGGGGGACAGGACAACCTGGGCTTCCGGCAGAGGGAGGGGGCGAGGAGTGGGCAGGGGCCAGGATTGGAGGGGTGTAGGGGTGTGTGTGTGTGTTTGGAGGGGGGCGTCACTGGGAAGGACAGGGGAGGCAGCAGTGGGGTGGGCATCTATTAGGAAAGATGTGAGGTAAAGATGTGAGGGAGGGGGTGGGGCTGGGGGGGATTTACTGGGGATTTAAGGGTCTCTGGAATTCCTTGGGGGAGCCAGCTTCTCGGACTCCTGGGTTCTTTTGCAGGGGAGGTCGATAAGGACTTGTGTGTTAGAGGGTTTCTGCCTGTAAGCCCTTCGCCGGTCTGGGGTGGGGAGAAGTGCCACGGTGGTGCTCTGCCTCCTTTTCCGGATGGAAGCGTGGGGCCAGTGGGTCAGAGCAAGGGAGGGGAGGGACGTGGGGTGGGGAGGAGGCAGGAGGACTCTCGGATCTTGGACGGGGAAATTCAAGGGAGGGCTGCAATCATTCAGAGCAGCCACAAGGTGGCGCGCTTATCCTGCAGCTGTCTGCAGCAACTGGGGGGGGGGTGCCCTTAAGTTGGGCAGGGGAAGCTTTGGGAAGGGGCTGGAAATAAGGAAGACCGCCTCCTGGGTAAGTCCTGGAACGGGAAAGGAGAGGCCTGGGAAGACAGAAGGGGAGACAGTCTTTGCAGGAGGTCAACCGGCAACTGAAAAGAGCAGGCTCCGGGATAGCTTCGCCCCAGTGAGCTTTGCAAAAATGGAGCAGGCTCTTCCCAAGACTTGGGAGAGCAGGAGCCACCACTGCCGCGAGCCAGCCACCGAAATGCAGATACGCCTCTAAATCATACGTGCCCCTCGCACCTCAGCAACACAGCAGACACCCCCCATCCCTCCATCCTTCCAGTCCTTCTTGTGGCATTGAGGTTAATTGGATTGTCAACAGAATGTTTCTGCCAGGGCAGGCCTCTCTGTGGTCATCTTTCTGATGGGATTAGAAGTAGTACGGAAGTCCCAGAAGGAAAAGGGAGGTCGGGTCAGGCGAGCGCAGTCCTATCTGTGCCAACTATACCACCAGCCCCACAGGCCCCAGCCTGGAAAAAAGGCTCCATGCAAACAAAAGAGACCTTCGCAACGAAAACAGTTGCAGCCCTACAGCAAAAACCCAGGGACAGACACACACACACACGTTTCAGCTCACGAGGTGCTGAGCCTCCGCCCAACATCGTCCGTCTCTGGAAAGGCGCGGACGTTTGAACACATGAAGCTGCCTTATACGGAATCAGACCCTTGGTCCATGAAGGTCAGTACTGTCTACTCTGACTGGCAGCCGCTTCTCGGGTCTCCTGCCGGGGATTGAACCTGGGACCTTCGGCATGCTAAGTGGATGCTCTACCACAGAGCCATGGCTCCTCCCCAAAGGACACACCCATGGACATGCCTGAGAGTGAATCAGGCCATCGGTCCATCAAGGTCAGTCTTGTCTACTCTGACTGGCAGGCGCTCTCCAGGGTCTCACTTACTGCCTGGTTCCTTCAGGTGGAAATGCCGGGGACTGAAGCTGCGGCATGCCAAGCAGAGGCTCTGCCACTGAGCCACGGCCCCTCCCCAAACAGAACCTTGGTCCATCTCCAGGGTCTCAGGCAGAGAAAGGTCTTTCCCATCACCTCCTGCCTGGTCCTTTATAACTGGAGATGCCGGGGATTGAACCTGGGACCTTCTGCATGCCAAGCAGAGGCTCTGCCACTGAGCCACAGCCCCTCTTTACAGCTCTCCAGGGTCTCAGGCGGAGGTCTTTCACATCACCTACTTTTAACTGGAGATGCTGCCGGGGATTGAACCTGGGACCTTCTGCAGGCCAAGCAGAGGCTCTGCCACTGAGCCACGGCCCCTGACCTGAATGAAATTGTCACAGGTAGCCTTACACTGAAGCAGACTCTCGGTCCATCAGTGTCTGTATGGTCTTCTCAGACTGGCAGCAGTTCTCCAGGGTCTCAGGCCGAGGTCTCCCACATCACCTCCTGCCCGGTCCTTTTAAACTGGAGATGCCGGGGACTGAACCTGGGACCTTCTGCATGCCAAGCAGAGGCTCTCCCACTGAGCCACAACCCCCCTTTACAGCTCTCCAGGGTCTCAGGTGGAGGTCTTTCCCATCACCTCCTGCCTGGTCCTTTTAACTGGAAATGCCGGGGACTGAACCTGGGACCTTCTGCATGCCAAGCAGAGGCTCTCCCACTGAGCCACAACCCCCCTTTACAGCTCTCCAGGGTCTCAGGTGGAGGTCTTTCCCATCACCTCCTGCCTTGTCCTTTTAACTGGAAATGCCGGGGACTGAACCTGGGACCTTCTGCATGCCAAGCAGAGGCTCTCCCACTGAGCCACAACCCCCCTTTACAGCTCTCCAGGGTCTCAGGTGGAGGTCTTTCCCATCACCTCCTGCCTGGTCCTTTTAACTGGAGATGCCGGGGATTGAACCCAGACTTCTTTCACAACATGGCCCGATTCCCGTCTTTGTTGTCCTCCTCTGAACCCCTCCTTTCCCTTCTCATTTGTCCAATCCTTCTTAAACTGTGGTGCCCAGCACTAGACACAGGGCTCCCAAGGACGCTTGACTGGTGTAGAGCAGAGAGGAACTCTTGCTTTGTGTGACCCGGCTTCTATTAATTCAGCCTAAAATCGCATTTGCCTTCGTTGCAGCTGCATCACGCTGCTGACTCCTGTTCGACTTGTGGGGAGGTGCCATCCCAAGATCCTTTCCCTGTGTCTTACTGCCAGGCCTTGTGTCTCCCATCCTACACCTGTGCATTAGATTCCTTTTGCCAAAATGCAGGAATATGCATTTGAAGAAGTGATTGGATTTATACCCTGCCCTTCACTACCCGAAGGAGTCTCAGAGCGGCTTACAATCTCCTTTCCCTTCCCCCTCCCCACAACAGACACCTTGTGAGGTAGGCAGGGCTGAGAGAGCTCTTTCGAGGACTGCTCTTTCCAGAACAGCTCTGAGAGAACTGTGATTGACCCAAGATCACGCCAGCAGCTGCAAGTGGAGGAGTGAGGAATCAAACCCAGTTCTCCCAGATGAGCGTCCACGCTCTTAACCACTACACCAAACTGTGGTGATTTATTTTGTTAATTTCAGCCCACCTTTCCAACCTATTCAGGTCATTTTGAATTTTATCCAAGTCCACTGATTGAAGAGTTATCAAGAGTTATGAGTCCCGGAAAAAGCCCTGAGGTTCCCGACTGGAGACCTCCTTCCAGATGGAAGAAGTTCCAGTAAGAAACACTCTTTGAACGGAATTCTCCCAACCAACTGTAGATCCACTTGACAGTACTCTCTTTCCCCTTCCTGTCAACAGAACAGCTGTGGAGCTGTGCCCCCCACCCCACCCAGACCTTTTCTTTTCCCTTACAGAAATCACACTATATGATCTAGCACCAGTATTTCCCCCGGAGCATGTTGGATTTTTGTGAACATTCCATAGGCACTGCAGCAGCTCAAAGGGGCTTGCATAAGACAGGTCCGCAACAAGGTTGCCTTGGGCTGTTAAATCTTTTGATAAAGCATTTGAAATGCAATAAA
>NW_015172014.1:524552-530835 GCF_001447785.1 Gekko japonicus | reverse complement strand
GCTGAGACAAAAATGTGTGAGCCGGAGGCTAAAAAAACTGTGAGCTGGCTCACACTAACTCAGCTTAGAGGAAACACTGCTTAAGAGTACGTCCCTTTCAACACGGGAGCAGCTCGTCCAATGGGGGAGGGGATCCCTTGACACCCTTTAGAGCTACGTTTATCTCAACAATATTTATCAGAATCTCCCCCACACTCTGGAAGAGTTTTTTTCTGGAGGGGGGAGGAGCACACAAGGCGTTCTCCTCCCATTCTTTACCTCCCAAAGTCATATGAAGACTTTGTAATCTTCAATATGCACCTTCGTTTGCGGGGGGGGGGGCTTCAAATTGTGACACCCCCCGGATCGTATCCACCGCCCACAAATATATTCCACCAGCCACACACAAAAATTCAGTCCGAAATGCACGTTTCTCATGTGGCTATTCCACCCCGCCCCACCTGAGCATAAATACCTCTCGGAAGGGTAGAGAGCCAAGGCTACGTGTGCTAGGAGGTCTGGCGTGGATGCGTGAGGGTGGGGTTCCAACATGACGGACGCAACAGGACAGTCTGATGACAAGGAAGCCAGAAACGTATGCACACACACAGTACGCACATGCAAAAGTGTGCAGAAAACAGCTAACGCGCACGGCCATCCCTGCCCGGCGCAAACCCAGATGACATTTCCTGCTTCGCTTCCACAGAACAGAGAATCCGGCTTCTCGTACCGTGCACATTTGCTGGACGGCAGAAATCCTGGTGTTCTATTGTTATTTTTTTAAAAAACAAACACATCCTTCTAGTCCTCAAGGGTCTTTTATTCATTTAGCTCATAGAGATCTGAAACGGAATTAACATCTCCCCATTCTTTCCTTTCTTTCTTTTTAAAAGACACAGAGAGAAAAGCTCACTACGCCACGAAGGTGAACAGATTCTATCGGGACAGAAGGTCTTCGGAGCCCGTATCAGCAGTCCACAAAACCTTCTCCTTTTTTGTTCCTGCACTGACCCTTAAGGAATCTTCTCATATTTTGGTTGAATTTAAAGTCACGCCTCTTCTTTCCAGGGTGTGCGTCCCGGTGAATGGTGAAGCCCGTGACCAGGAACAGCAAAGCCCCCAAGCGTGTTGCAGGCCTCCCAGATTTTCCTGTCTGATCACCACAGCCCGATGCCCAATAACGTGGGGAACCTCAAAAGTGAGACCACTCATTTGAATGATTTGACACATCCCGGCTACGCAGGCCACACTATAAAAGGAGGGTTTGTGCAAAGCTCATGACAAAGTCACTCAAAACTGAGGACACGCATCGAAAGGCCCCAAAGGGACCATTACAGGCTAGGAAGGTGCACAAAACGCAGTCTACCACATGCTGAAAATACAGAGGTGCCCAAAGACACCCCATCCAATACACACAGGGACTCTGAAACAATCACATGTCCAAAGATGCCACACACACTTTCAGTGCACATCTCCGGATGCAAAAGTTTCTCTCAGAGAGGGCAGAGCACATTTCAACCAAGTTTAAGAATATCAGAGGCCTGCTGGACCAGACCAGTGAGGACCCATCCAGTCCAGCATCCTGCCTCACACAGTGGCCAACCAGAGGTCCAGCAACAGGGCCTTCCCCTGATGTTGCCTCCTGGCTCTGGGATTCGGAGCTGCACTGCTTATGAATGTGGAGGTTCCCTCGGTCACCGGGGCTAGCAGTCACAGAGAAACCTCTCCTCCGTGAATCTGTCTAACCCCCTTTTAAAGCCACCTATGCGTGTGGCCAGCACCAATGGCCCCCTCTAAGCTGTGGAGCAAAAATTCTACTCTGTGAGCGACTGGCGTTAAAGTTGTGAGCCGGCGATTTGGCTACCGCATCCATGAGTCTGCTCTGGAGCCCTCCTTCCTGAGCCAAGACAAAAATGTGTGAGCCAGAGGCTAAAAAACTGTGAGCTAGCCCACACCGACTCAGCTTAGAGGGAACACTGCGGCCTCTGCTATGAAACCCTGCATTGCTTTCTAAAAGCACTTCTAGATCCAAACCCGCACGAAACGTTCTACTGTGCACACACCACGACGACACAATGGATGATGAACACACGCACTGTGGCAATCAATGTGCCGGGAGGCCGTGGTTGCCCCCAGCTTCCCGGCGAGTACGTCCTCGGCTTGCACGCGCTCGCACCCCTCCCGGCACGCCCACAGTGCGGAACGCAAATACGCTAGCAGAGATGACTACCTCGAGCTGACTCATTCATCGCATTGTAACAAGCATACACAGATGTGCTACACACACACACTCCCATGCGCAAACACCACTCCATGCAGAAATCGTAATCCCACACGCCTTAGTGGGAGCCACATGCCAGGGGGTGCTGCTAGCGCCGCGCGAACGCACAGGAAGCTGCCTTCACCGGTCCATCAAGGTCAGTATTGCCCACTCAGGCCGGCAGCAGCTCTCCAGCGTGTCTCAGGCGGAGGTCCTTCACTTCACCTCCTGCCTGGTCCTTTCAACTGGAGATGCCGGGGACTGAACCTGGGGCCTTCTGCATGCCAAGCAGGGGCTCTGCCACTGAGCCACAGCCCCTCTTGACAGCTCTCCAGGGTCTCAGGCGGAGGTCTTTCCCATCAGCTCCTGCCTGGTCCTTTTAACTGGAGATGCCGGGGACTGAACCGGGGACCTTCTGCATGCCAAGCAGATGCTCTACCGCTGAGCCATGGCCCCTCTTTACAGCTCTCCAGGGTCTCAGGCGGAGGTCTTTCCCATCACCTCCTGCCTGGTCCTTTCAACTGGAGATGCCGGGGGATTGAACCTGGGACCTTCTGCATGTCAAGCAGAGGCTCTTCCACTGAGCCACGGCCCCTCCTCAAAGAAGACACACCTGAAGCGGCGGAAACAGACCATCGGTCCATCAGGGTCAGTCCTGTCTACTCAGACGGGCAGTGCCTGTTCCCCACTCCCGGATCCGCTTAACTGGAGATACCTGGGACCTTCCGCATGGCAAGCAGGGGCTCTCCCACGGAGCCCCGGCCCCTCCCCTTCGACCTGTCTGCACACTCCCACGCTGCCAGAGATGTTCTCCATTCGCCACACCGTCACCCGGATCCGCCACTCACACCCAAAGAGAGCAAAGCGTTCGCGCCGAGAGACCCACAGGCACACTGGCACACGACCCGCTCCTTGGGAGCACACCAACATGTGAAGAAAGACACACAAGCGCCACAGGGATGTTGCGATGCCCGCAGGCTCCGAGGCAGGCCGCGAGTGGGTGCGGGTGTGGTGGTGGAGGGCGGGTGTGGCGGTGGGGGGCGGGGCCAGGAATGCTTTTTTGGGCGGCGTCCCCTCTCCTGGCCGGGGCGCCCGCGCCCCCCCTTCCTACCTTCATGGGGGAGATGTGCGAGTGGGACACGTAGCCGTGGACACTCTCGATCTGGGACAGGTTCTTCTCCGCCACGTGGACCAGCTCGGGGGCCTTTACCTGGTTGGGGAGGTGGGCGGGGCTGTGCTCCAGCGGGGGGCTGTCTTCATCTTGGTAACGATATTTCTGAAAGGGAAGAGGCAGAGCGTCAGCGCCACGGCACCCCTCACGGCTGACGCCACGGAAGCAGCGCCCGTCTCGGGAGGCCCCGCGGGGGCCCCCCGCTGCAGCCCGGCGTGATCCGCACCCAAACCTCGCCTTCTGCACTTTCGTCAGCCAAGACCAGTTCGCTTTGTCCTGGCCTGGGCCTCCCTCCCAGAAGCCTTTGCAAAGGAAGCAAGAGGCCTTGTGCTCTGGCTTCTCAACTAGCTCTTCCTGACTTGGCTCTGTGGCTGGACAGGCAGAAAAACTTGGCAGGCAGTCATGGCGGGCCTGTGCTTGAATTTCCCCCTGCTGTGGATGTGGGGAGGGGTGGAGAAGGGAAGGGGGGCCCCAGTGCCAGCCTGCCTCGTCTCACACAGCCAGGGCTGGAAAACACCCTGCCCCAAAACCGGGCCAATCAGAGTGCTTCGTTTGCTCTGGAACCCTGGGCCCTGTTTGGATCCGAGAACTCTGCTGCTTTGCTCTGGAAGAGCCGCTCACCTCCACAGCTGGCCCCTGTAGGTAGAAGCCACACCCGCCCCCCCCATGGCAGTGGGCATCACTGCAGCATGATGGAGACCCACCAGGGTAAGAAAGAAGTCTCATAAAGGGCCAATACGGTGCAGTGGTTAAGTGCGCGGATTCTAATCTGGGAGAACCGGGTTTGATTCCCCACTCCTCCACTTGCAGCTGCCGGTGTGACCTTGGGTCAGCCACAAGTTCTCTCAGAGCTGTTCTCTCAAGGACAGTTCTGTCAAGAGCTCTCTCAGCCCTGCCTCCCTCCCAGGGTGTCTGTTGTGGGGAGGGGAAGGGAAAGGCGTTTGTAAGCCGCTCTGAGACACCTTTGGGTTGTGAAGGGTGGGGTATAAATCCAATCTCTTCTTCTTCTTCTTCTTCTTGATTCCCCACTCCTCCACATGCAGCTGCTGGATGACCTTCCGCCCTATTGGGGCCTTCTTCAGAGGTCAAACAGTATTGAGGTACACGTAACAATATTATTGATTTTTTAATTTCTGATACTATATTGGCTTTTATTTACTGCATTAGCTTTTTAAATATATTTTATTTTTTAGGTGTTCTAATTCAGCAACTGTGCATGTGGCACCAGACACATGACTTTCATCTTTAGAGGCCTCACAAACACCTTTGTCTTCTTATGTCTATAGATTCTTGCTGTTTAAGTAAGTAACAAAGCCACTTTTACTGCATTGTAAGTTAAAAAAATATTTGATTATTG
Source organism: Gekko japonicus (assembly GCF_001447785.1). Classification (NCBI taxonomy): domain Eukaryota; kingdom Metazoa; phylum Chordata; class Lepidosauria; order Squamata; family Gekkonidae; genus Gekko; species Gekko japonicus. The sequence continues at coordinate 526,068 of NW_015172014.1, read as the reverse complement.
ATATTCAACTTTAGTTGCTGTAGATTTTCCGGTATGTGTGACCACGGCCACACATCCCGGAAAATCTACAGCAACTAATGAACTCCGGCCGTGAAAGCTTTTTCCTTTTTTCTACAGCCTTCCTTTTCTTGGTCCAGTATTCACTTATTGGTTATCTTATTGTAATATGTATTATTGTTACATGTACCTCAATAATGTTTGACCTCCGAAGAAGGCCACCAACAGGGCGAAAACGCGTCAGGTTGTGTGTAATTAGCCCTTGCGTTCAGGCCACTTGAACTTTTAACGAGGCTCTCATTGGGCCCTTATATGTTTTTAACTGCCTTTCTAATAAATACATGCATTTTTGTATATTATAAGTTTCAACCAGGTTTTTAATATCGGCCCCTTTATCAGACTTCTTTCTTATCCTCGTGGTTCTTGATTCCAGTTTTTGGGTCAGGTTGGTTTTCCCCTCCCTGTGCCTTACTGTATGATGGAGACCCCCCCACCTTGGACCACGGCACCCCTGACCCCATGTGGGCCGGGGCAGGGCCGGTTACAGTGGGGCCCCCTCCCTCCTCTGCCCACCACCAGGCCCTCCTTCTCTCCCTCCCTCCTGCTTGCGTGTCCTTCCCTGGCCTGCTCACAGGCATTCTCATGGGCGGCCCCTGCTCACAGCAGCCTGTAGTCTTTCCCTGGGGGGCACGGGGCAGTGCGCAATGCTCCCTCTAAGCTGTGGGCTCTTGTGAGCCAAAATTCTACTTTGTGAGCTGCTGGCAGTAAAGTTGTGAGCGAGCCATTCGGCTACTGCATAGATCAGTCTGCTCTGGAGCCCTCCTTCCTCAGCTAAGACAAAAATGTGTGAACCGGAGGCGAAAAAACTGTGAGCTAGCTCACACTAACTCAGCTTAGAGGGAACACTGCAATGCTCCCTCTAAGCTGTGGAGTCTTGTGAGCAAAAATTCTACTTTGTGAGCTGCTAATGGCATTAAAGTTGTGAGCGAGCGATTGGACTACTGCATAAATTAGTTTGCTCTGGAGCCCTCCTTCCTGCGTGGAGACAAAAATGTGTGAGCCAGAGGCTAAAAAACTATGAGCTAGCTCACACTAACTCAGCTTAGAGGGAACGCTGCAATGCTCCCTCTAAGCTCTGGAGTCTTGTGAGCCAAAATTCTACTTTGTGGGCTCCTGGCAGTAAAGTTGTGAGCGAGCGATTGGACTACTGCATAAATTAGTTTTCTCTGGAGCCCTCCTTCCTCAGCTAAGACAAAAATGTGTGAACCGGAGGATAAAAAACTGTGAGCTGGCTCACACTAACTCAGCTTAGAGGGAATGCTGCAATGCTCCCTCTAAGCTGTGGACTCTTGTGAGCAAAAATTCTACTTTGTAAGCTCCTGGCATTAAAGTTGTGAGCAAGCGATTTGGCTACTGCATAAATCAGTTTGCTCTGGAGCCCTCCTTCCTGCGCGGAGACAAAAATGTGTGAGCCAGAGGCTAAAAAACTGTGAGCTAGCTCACACTAACTCAGCTTAGC
>NW_015172014.1:524275-524477 GCF_001447785.1 Gekko japonicus | reverse complement strand
GTTGTGAGTGAGCCATTTGGCTACTGCATGAATCAGTTTGCTCTGGAGCCATCCTACGGTACCTGAGCTAAGATGAAACTGTGTGAGCCGGAGGCTAAAAAACTGTGAGCTAGCTAACTCAGCTTAGAGGCAACGCTGGCAGTGCGTGCAGCTGGGAGCATGGCAGGTGGAGGGCTGGCGGGCGAGCGGGTGGGCAGGGGCT
>NW_015172014.1:507283-521750 GCF_001447785.1 Gekko japonicus | reverse complement strand
GCCACCGCTGGCACCCGTGCCATAGGTTGACCACCACTGATCTAGTCCAACCCCCTGCCCAATGCAGGACCAGCCTAAAGCATCTCTGACAAATATTCCTCCAGCCTCTTCTTGAAAGCTGCCGGTGAAGGGGAGCTCACCACCTCCCCAGGCAGCTGATTCCACCTCTGGACCACTCTGACCATGAAAACATTTTTCCTAATATCCAGCCGATACCTTTCTGCATGTAATTGAAACCTGCTGCTTCGGGTCCTCTCCTCTGCTGCCGACTGGAACGGCTCCTTGCCCTCCTCCCAATGACAGCCTTTCAGATATTTACAGAGAGCAATCACGTCCCCCCTCCATCTCCTCTTCTCCAAACTAAACATTCCCAGGGCCCTCAGCCTTTCCTCATAGGGCTCAGTCTCCAGACCCCTGATCATCCTCGTCGTTCTCTTCTGCACCCTCTCGGTTTTGCCCACTTCCTTTTTGAAGCGAGGCCTCCAGAACTGCACACAGGACTCCAGGTGTGGCCTGACCAAGGCAATCTACAGAAGGGCTGTGACCTCCTGCGATCTCAATGCTATGGCCCTTTTAATACAACCCAAGACTGAATTTGGCTTCCTAATTCCTAGATTAAATACACGCTGTCCAGGGCCCTGCACTTTGCTGGTGCAGTCAAAAGGGCGCCGAGCACACTAGCAGAGCCCTGACTTTGCACACAGACGGCCCTGGATTCAAGAGCTGGCATCTTCCACTGAAAGAACCTCAGGCCCCCGCAGCTACCGAGGCAGAGCAGGAAGGGGTTGCGGATCTGAATTGGTCCAAGGTCAATCCTTAAACTTTCTGCAAGGCTCAAAAATGCACCTCCAAGATATTTTTCTGCACAAGGGGGGGGGGACGGAGAAATTGCTCCCTATCAGAACGTGCACCACGCATAAAACCTGGGCAACATAAGAACATAAGAGACGCCAATGTTGGATCAGGCCAATGGCCCATCTAGTCCAACACTCTGTATCACACAGTGGCCAGAAATACCAGTGCCATCAGGAGGTCCACCAGTGGGGCCAGGACATTAGAAGCCTTCATTAACCATGCCAGGGTTGCAGAGTGTTGGACCAGTGTTCCCTCTCAGCTAAGTTAGTGTGAGCCAGCTCACAGTTTTTTAGCCCCGGCTCACACATTTTTGCCTTAGCTCAGGAAGGATGTATCCAGAGCAAACTAATTTATGCAGTAGCCCAATCGCTCACTCACAACTTTAATGCCAGTAGCTCACAAAGGAGAATTTTTGCTCACAAGACTCGACAGCTTAGAGGGAGCATTGGCTAGGATCTGCAAGATCCAATTTCGATTCCCCACTCAGTCATGGAAGCTCGCTGGGTGACCTTGGGCCAGTCACCCACTCTTGGCCTAATCTACTTCGCAGGGCTGTGGCGAGGATAAAATGGAGGAGACGGAAGCAAGCTTCTTTTGGGTTCCCACAGGGGAGAAAGTTGAGTTATAAATGAAGTAAAAATAAATACTGGGATTTTTCTTGCAGAGATGCCACAGTTTCTGGTAAAGCAAAACAACATCATTGGCTAGAGCGCGTGAGTCATTCGTCCGCTTCTGGAGGGAGTGTGCCAACGAGACTGGCACTCTTTTGAGGACATGCACACATGAACAATTGTACATCGCACTGGGAGTGGTTTTCTTTTCTTCTTTTTCAGCGAAAATCACCGCCCAGGCGGATTGTGGCAGGACAGCTTCAGGGTTATCTGCATGACCCGTCTGCCTTCCAGAGCCAGTGTTGTGCGCTGCTTAGACTTCCGGGGGTGTCGAGCTCACTGGAAATGTGTTATTTAAAGTTTAAAAAATCTTTAATTGTGTTTGTCTGTGCCCTTTATAAAGTTTATACCTCCGCTGCTGGGCATTACCTTTTATGACACGCATGGCCCGGCCCAACAAGGTCTCATTTATGTCAGATCCGGCCCTCATCACAAGTGAGTTCGACACCCCAGGCTTAGAGTCTCAGACTAGAGACTGGTGGACTCAAGTTCCAATCCCCGCCCTACCATGGAATCTTGCTGGGTGACCCTCTCAGTCTAACCTACCTCACAGGGCTATAAAGGTAAAGGTAAAGGATCCCTTGCTCGAAAGCCTGTCGAATCCAACTCTAGGGTTGCTCATCTCCATTTCAAAGCCGAAGAGCCAGCGCTGTCCGAAGACGTTTCCGTGGTCATGTGGCCGGCATGACTAAACACCGAGGCGCACGGAACGCTGTTCCCTTCCCACCAAAGTGGTACCTATTTATCTACTTGCAATGTCTTGCTTTCGAACTGCTAGGTTGGCAGGAGCTGGGACTAGAGACGGGAGCTCACTCCGTCATGCGGCACACTCGGGTCTCGAACTGCTGAACTACCGACCTTCCACAGCCTGCAGTTCAGCGTCTTAACCACTTGATAAAAAAATGGAGAAGAAGAGAATGTTGCAAGCCACCTTGGATGAGGGTGGTCAGCCTCCAGGTGGGGCCTGAAGATCCCCCAGAATGGCAACATTCCCCTGGAGAAAATGGCTCCTTTGGAGGGTGGATGCTGTGGCATCATACCCTGGGGCTGAGGCCCCTCCCCTCCCCAAACCCCGCCCTCCCCAGGCTCAACCCACCCCCCAAATCTCCAGGAATTCCCCATCACAAATTGGCCAGCTCTACCTTGCCTAATTGCACATTTCAAAAGGGGCCAGTGATTCTGGAGGGAACCTGAGCCAGGATGTGGGAAGCCAAGGAAGCCAATTAAGAGGCCTTCTCAAACATGATGCACACTAGAATAATACCCCACAGGAAGTGGCCACGGAAGCTCTAGAGGCAGCAACTGTACTGAGAATACTTATCATTCTAGAAGAATATGGCTCAATGCCACTTCTGGGGTCGGCCCTCCTAATGCGCAGAGCTCCTATAAAACAACACCGCGAGTCCAGTGGGGGTGGGTGGGTGTCTACGAAATAAATAAATCCCTGGCCTTTTCCAGGCAATGTGCCCTCTAAGCTGTGGAGTCCTGTGAGCAAAAATTCTATTTTCTGAGCTACTGGCATTAAAGTTGTGTGTAGGTGATTCGGCTACGGCATAAATTAGTTTGCTCTGGAGCCGTCCCTTCCTGAGCTGAGACAAAAATGTGTGAGCCAGAGGCTAAAAGACCGTGAGCTAACTCACACTAACTCAGCTTAGAGGGAACACTGTTTCCAGGTGCAAGCACTGATTTCAAAATGGATCAGAGGCTGGTCTGATGCCCCCAACAGATCAGAGGCCTAGAGGTCAACTGCTACGCACAGCCCCCAACCTCCCCACTACCTCCCCTTCTGCTGCTCTGAGAATTCGAGATCTCTCTCACTCTCTCTCACACACACAAAGTATCCCTCATGCTGAAGAGGTGTGAACCTGTCTGGTTATCACCCACAGATTGTTTGAACTTTGGGTCTCTAGCTGCAGTGATCCTCGCCTTGGCTACATCTACACTGGACTACTGCAATACACTCTGCTTGGGGCTCCCCTTGAAGAGTGTTCAGAGACTGCAGCTACTGTAGAGTCCTGTGGCTAGACTGCTAGTCTGGGCTAGCTGTCGGAAGCAGGGGACCCACCCCGATATTACAGCATTAAACTGGCTACTGATCCACTCCCAAGCCCAATTCATGGTGTTGGTTCTGTCCTTTAAAGCCCTACGTGTCTTCATTCCTGCCCGGGAATTATAATCACAGGGAGAGGCCCACCACTGTCCCACCAATCAAAGAAGCTTGTTTGGCGGGTACACGAAGCTTATTTGGCGGGAAGGTAACAGCGTTCCGTGCACCTCGGTGTTTAGTCATGCCGGCCACATGACCACGGAAACGTCTTCGGACAGTGCTGGCTCTTCGGCTTTGAAACGGAGATGAGCACCGCAACCCTAGAGTCGGATTCGACTGGCTTTCGAGCAAGGGAAACCTTTACCTTTACCTTCACTACCCAAAGGTGTCTCAGAGCGGCTTACAAACTCTTTTCCCTTCCCCTCCCCACAACAGACACCCTGTGAGGTAGGTGGGGCTGAGAGAGCTCTTGACAGAAACTGCTCTTTTTCAAGGACAGGTCTTATCAGAACCACGGCTTGCCCAAGGTCATCCAGCCAGGTGCAAGTGGAGGAGTGGGGAATCAAACCCGGTTCTCCCAGATTAGAGTCTGCGCACTTAACCACGACACCAAACTGGCAGTCCTGAGTTGTGATTTTAAAATTTTTTCATTTTATGTATTTTCTCTGTGTTGTCTGCAGCCTTGAGTTGCATAAATGGCAGCTAGAAAACGTTTTAAATAAATAGAAAATAACGAATAGGAAATAAACAAAAAGCTGCTTGTTGCGTGATCGCGTCCTCCCCATCCGGCACTCACCAAGCTCATACCGGGTTTAAGATGGGGTTTTCCTAACTGCTTGGGAGTATGTGCCGATGCGAGGGGAAAGAGGGAGGCATTCTGACCATGCGCAGAGCGGTGTTCCCTCTAAGCCGAGGGAGTGTGAGCTAGCTCACAGTTTTTTCGCATCTGGCTCACACATTTATTATTTATTTATTTATTAAATTTCTACCCCGCCCTACCCCACAAGCGGGCTCAGGGTGGCTTACATAATTGGTCTATAGGTGACCATACATTCACATAAAAACAATTTAAAATTCAATACAATAAGATAGACCACAACCTCATAAAGTGCTGGTGCTAATACACGGAATGCCTAAAATGGCACGCTGAAATTATCATACAACCAGACAGTTTCGCTCAATGATCTTTCAGAGCACGATGGTAGCGGCCAGATGTTAGTGCTACGGGCTGGCTCGTTGGTGGTTGGGGGCGGCGGCTCCTAGTTGAAAGCCTGGTGGAAGAGCTCCATCTTGCAGGGCCTGCGGAACGGCATAAGATCCCGCAGGGCCCTGATCTCCCCCGGGAGCTCTGCCCGCAGGTGCGGAGCCGCCACCGAAAAGGCCCTGGGCCTAGCAGTGGCGAGCCTGGCATCCTTGGGGCCCGGTAGGGCCAGTCGGTTCTGGGACCCCGACTTCAGTGCTCTTCAGGGTTTACATGGGGAAAGGCGATCCCGCAGGTATGTCAGACCCTTGAAAAAGAGCAGCTTCTGTCAAGAGCTCTCTCAGCCCTGTCTTCGCTCAGGAAGGATGTGGCTCCAGAGCAAACTAATTTAGGGAGCAGCCAAATGGCTCGCTCGGAACTTTAATGCCAGCAGCTCACAAAGTAGAATTTTTCCTCACAAGACTCCACAGATTAGAGGGAGCGTTGGTGCAGAGCACCTTTTCCTACAGGAAGCAGACGCCACCACCACCACCCAACTCTGGCAGAACTACATTTTCCTGGGGAAGCTCAACTTCCCAGTGGATTGTGCCCCCACGCGTCTCCCACACTCCGCCTTCTTTAACAGGGCAAGGTGCCCCTCTCTCCTTCTCTTCCGGTGGTGGGGGGTCACCTCTGGCCACAAGCCCTCTGCTGCCGCCCCCCCCCCCCCCCCCATGAAGAAGCCCTCGAGTGGCCGCTCAGCTCAAAGCAAACCGGCGGCTCCCTTCGGGATCTCACCAAGCCATTTTTGTTGCTGAGACGAAATCTGCGTGCCACGCAAGGCGGGCGCCACGGGAGGGGAGCATGTGGGTGTTTGCTGAGCACGCCTCTCTGCTCAGCCGCATTCCTCGGGTATCCCAGCCCCCCACAAGCCCAAAGGATAAGAAAATCATTGCAGCGGCTGCTTCCCAGCTCCCGGAGTGAAGGAACCAGCGAAGCCTTGAAGAACACAGGGACCCGGGGAATTTTACAAATGCACCATGGCCTGGAAAAACAGATTGATGTTGGGTGGAGGGGGGGAAACTGGGCACAGGGCTGGCTCGGCTCCCTCTACTCACTGGGGCCTCACAAGGGCTGACCCATACCCCTTCGAAAGCAGATTCCCTGGCAGTTCTCAGCTCAAGGGGCGGACAGTGCCTGGGGAACGCCATTCTGTTTGGGAGGGCCGAAGGTGCTGCCTTGACGCTCAGAGCATGTGCGGGTGTGTGGGAAAGGGAAAGGCACTCTGACCATGTGCAGAGTAGCTTGCGGGATTATTTCAGCTGTAAACATAACAACATAAGAGAAGCCAGTGCTGCATCAGGCCAGTGGCCCATCCAGTCCAACACTCTCTCACACAGTGACCAGAAATACCAGGTGCCATCAGGAGGTCCAGCAGTGGGGCCGGGACACTAGAAGCCCTTCCACTGTTGCCCCCCCCCCAAGCACCAAGAATACAGAGCATCACTTGCCCCAGACCGAGAGTTCCTATCTAGAAGAAGAAGAGGAGATTGGATTTATACCCCCCCTTCACTGGGGGTCTCAGAGCGGCTTACAAACTTCTTTCCCTTCCCCTCCTCACAACAGACACCCTGTGAGGTGGGTGGGGCTGAGAGAGCTCTTGACAGAACTGCCCTTGAGAGAACGGCTGTGCCGGAACTATGGCTTGCCCAAGGTCATCCAGCAGGTGCAAAAGGAGGAGTGGGGAATCAAACCCGGTTCTCCCAGATTAGAGTCTGCACACTTAACCACTACACCAAACTGGCTGCCTTCTGCTGAATCGGACCATTGGACCCATCAAGGCCAGTATTGCCCACCCAGGCTGACAGCCGTTCTCCAGGGTCTCTGGCTGAACGTCTTTCCCGTCACCTCCTGCCTGGTCCTTTTAACTGGAAATGCCGGGGATTGAACCTGGGGCCTTCTGCATGCCAAGCAGAGGCTCTTCCACTGAGCCACGGCCCCTCTCCAGAACTCCTAATAAAACTGGATGTCAATTTATTATTTATTTATTTATGTTTGCGATTTCTATCCCGCCCTATCCAATAGCTCAGGGCGGCTAACAACACACACCCTGTGCTCCACTTTAAACCTTGACAAATCACAGACTACTAGGGGCTCCCCTCCACTATGCTCTGACCCCCCCCCCCACAGTTTTTTATTGAACAATCCAGCCAGATAAAGACATCTAGGGAACTCAAAGACTGATTCCGCAAAAACAGTTGCTACACCCATGGTCTCCCATTTTCCCCGGTTGTACTGCTCAATTCCCCACTATTTGCTGCGCGGCTGCATTTCTACCCGCGTCTCCCCCCTCCCGATTTCTCCCACGTCTTCTTGATCCGGAAGCTGCAGCTAGTGCAGAATGTGGCGACCAGGCTGTTGATGGGTCTCCCTAAGTGGGAGCACATCCAGCCTGGACTGAAAGCGCTGCACTGGCTGCCAATCCGCTTCAAAGTGCTGGTACTTACCTTTAAAGCCCTTCATGGCCAGGGTCCGACCTACCTGAGGGACCGCCTTTCCCCATACATACCCCCAAGAGCACTTCGGTCCGGGGCACAACATCGCCTGGTGGTTCCAGCCCCCCGGGAGGCAAGGCTCGCCACAACTAGGACCAGATCCTTTTCAGTGGTGGCCCCTACCTGGTGGAACGAGCTCCCGGAGGAGATCAGGGCCCTGTGGGACCTTATGCAGTTCCGCAGGGCCTGTAAGACGGAGCTCTTCCGCCAGGCTTTCACATAGGGGCCACCACTACCACCGCCACCAATGAGGTGGACAACATCAGGGTTCAGGATGGCCCAGGAAGATCTGCCACAATTTCTGCATGGCCACTGGATTTACCTGGTTGAGCTATAGGATAAAATCACCCTTGGAGAACCATCCGGAGACCATCTTGTTAAATTGAGTATAATTTTTATTAATTGTTATTAATGTTTTTATTGCTGTTATCTGTTTTAGGAGATGCGGGTCAAAATGCGGCCAAGGAGCAAATGGTGGGGAACTGAGGGCGCAACAACTGCTTTTGCGGAATAGGTCAAAAGCTTGCTTATTCTGACGAGGGCAAATTAAAGGCATGACCCCGGCGTTGGCTGAATAATTAATGTATAAAAGGTAAAGGTAAAGGTTCCCTTGCTCGAAAGCCAGTCGAATCCGACTCTAGGGTTGCGGTGCTCATCTCCGTTTCAAAGCCGAAGAGCCAGCGCTGTCTGAAGACGTTTCCGTGGTCATGTGGCCAGCATGACTAAACACCAAGGCGCACGGAACGCTGTGACCTTCCCACTGAAGTGGTACCTATTTATCTAGATGCAATTTCTTGCTTTCGAACTGCTAGGTTGGCAGGAGCTGGAACTAGAGATGGGAGCTCACTCCGCCATGCGGCACACTCGGGTCTCGAACTGCTGAACTACTGACCTTCCGCAGCCTGCAGTTCAGCGTCTTAACCCCTTGAGCCACCGCAGCTCCTAAATTAATGTATACTGAGTAATTAATGTACACATAATTAATGTCAGCCTGAGCTTCCTTCCACCTAGATGGCCCGTCTTCAACTGTCACCTTAACTCCACAAAGAAACTGTTGATTGCTTGCGGAGTTATGCTACACACAAACATCGAAGTGCTGTATATATTGCTGTTCTAATTCAACAATGGGTGGGAATTGGGAGACAACCGATAGGCATGGTCCAGCTCAGATGAAGACCTTCGAAATGACTGGATAGTCCAGAAAACTTCGTCAACTCAACTTTATATTTTGGGCCTCTCTTTCGGGCCTCGCTTTCCCTTGTATTCTTGTGTTCTACTGTTATAATTATTTACAATATAGTATCGTTTTTGCATTATGCATGAGCCTGTCTGTGCAGGAAAGGCGGGATATAAATCGAAAATAATACATAATATAAATAAATATTATTTAGTGCATGTATACGGCTTTTTCCCCTCTTGTTTTCTGGATACTTAGAACGTAAGAAACCCTGACCCTTGGGGGATAGCTGAAGAGTTCTATGGAACTTAGAGGCCTGTGCCATTTAAACAACCTTTGGATGAATGTTCAGGTTTTATTCTATGGTGTTTGGCAGGGGTCATTTCCTGCGGGAGCGCACAGGAGCGGAGCTCCGGCAGTGAAGAGCCCAGGGGGCGGGCACATGCAACAAGCCCCACCCCCTGCTCCCAGCAGCCCTCTGTCAGAGCAAGAAGCAGCCAGGTAAGCTGCAGAGGCCCCCCCCCCGGCCCCAAACAGTCCAGTGGCACCTTTAAGACCAGGTTTTATTCCGGTACAAGCTCTCCCTCCTCTGTGAGAGCAGATCTGCACGTTCCACCCCCCCAATAGCTAGCAATCCAAAAGAGTCCAGTGGAGCCCGAGTGGTGGGGGTTGCCTTCTGACACACTTCCGGTGATGTCAGGGGGTGTGGCATATGCAAATAAGTTATACTAATGAGTTGTGCTAATGAGCTCCTGCACCTCTTTTTCTACAAAATGACCCCTGGTTTGGTAAAAGCTTTTGTGTTCCGGCTTCCCTACCTTCCACGGTGGCCCTCCCGGGACTGCTTAGGCCAAGCGCCCCCACCATTTCAGAACCTGGAGGCACCTTTTGAATTCTGACACGGCCGGGTGAGCACAACCACAAAGTGGCCATGTGGGAGGCCGAACCAAGTGCACACAGAGAGTCCACCCAAGTGCAAGGGATACAAGGAGTTGATTTTAGGAAAGAAAGAAAGTCAGAAAGAAAATGGAATCACAGATTCATCAAGCTGGAAGGGACCTCCAGGGTCATCTAGTCCAACCCCCTGCACAATGCAGGAAATTCACAAGTACCCCCCCACCTTCCGCACCTGCAGTGACCGCTGTTCCACTCCCAGGAGATGATAACAAACCTCCAGGATTGCTTCCTGACCCCAAAGTGGCAATCAGCATTTCCCTGGGCGTGTAAAAATAAAACCAACCCTGCACAGCCAATCAAACCTTAAATGGGTGATTAGAAGCTCTGCGGGGCAGGAGCCCCATCTGGCTGCCGGCACTTTCTAGAAATACTTGGTGGGCACCAGGAAAGGTCTTGGTGGCTACAATGTGCCCCCGGGCACCATGTTCGGGACCCTTGGTTTAGACAGGCCATGCCTGGAGTGTGGCTCTGCACAGTGCCCAGCATGCATGGCACAGGCCCTGAGCGACTGCCAAATGCATCAGAGTGCGGCATCAGACGGCCCTTCCCTGCCTGTCCTCAGAAGTCCGAGTTTTGTCCGTCGGGTAGCAGCAGTTTCAGGGACAGCCAGAATTTGTGCACGTACCAGGAACAGAACACCCTCTCCGGAGTGAGGCTGCAATTGCCTTGATTTACAAAAAAAAATTAAAAACCCAAAAAGCAGGCCAAGGTTCATCCCATAAGAGTGCCGCATCCCTCGCTCCTGGGCATGGAATGATCTCCAGGTGGGATGCAGATGTTGTACTCGAGGGAAACGGAAACACACACGGGAGACTTTTGCGCAAGAGAGAGATGGAACGGCAGGTTCGACAGGGCACACGACACCCAGGACTGTGAAATGCTTAGCACAGAAATATTTTATTTCAAAACCTGCCGCAGGAAGCCGACGCCAGCAGAAACGTGCGCCTGCCGGAATGACCCGCACACACAAAAGCCAACTTCCTTCTGCACAAGCAGCACACACAAACGCCTCACCAAGAATCACAGAAAACTTGAACCTTTCCCTCTCTGAAGAACCCTGAGATCACGGGATCTTATGCAGACCGCGTTCCCACAAAGCCAGGCAGCGTGCAAGACTCCTGTTGGGTTGATTCCAGAAGGTCTGCTTGACTTCTGCATGTTCCTGTGAACAGCCAAAACTGCCTTATAGTGAGTCTGACCCTTGGGCTATCAAGGTCACTATTGTCTAAGCCGCTCTTCAGAGTCTCTGGCACAGAAGGGTCTTTCCCATCACCTCCTGCCTGGTCCTTTTTAGCTGGAGATGCCGGGGATTGAACCTGGGACCTTCTGCAGGCCAAGCAGAGGCTCTTCCACTGAGCCACAGCGCCTCTTTACAGCTCTCCAGGGTCTCAAGCCGAGGTCTTTCCCATCACCTCCTGCCTGGTCCTTTTTAGCTGGAGATGCCGGGGATTGAACCTGGGACCTTCTGCAGGCCAAGCAGAGGCTCTTCCACTGAGCCACAGCGCCTCTTTACAGCTCTCCAGGGTCTCAAGCCGAGGTCTTTCCCATCACCTCCTGCCTGGTCCTTTTTAGCTGGAGATGCCGGGGATTGAACCTGGGACCTTCTGCAGGCCAAGCAGAGGCTCTTCCACTGAGCCACAGCGCCTCTTTACAGCTCTCCAGGGTCTCAAGCCGAGGTCTTTCCCATCACCTCCTGCCTGGTCCTTTTTAGCTGGAGATGCCGGGGATTGAACCTGGGACCTTCTGCAGGCCAAGCAGAGGCTCTTCCACTGAGCCACAGCGCCTCTTTACAGCTCTCCAGGGTCTCAAGCCGAGGTCTTTCCCATCACCTCCTGCCTGGTCCTTTTTAGCTGGAGATGCCGGGGATTGAACCTGGGACCTTCTGCAGGCCAAGCAGAGGCTCTTCCACTGAGCCACAGCGCCTCTTTACAGCTCTCCAGGGTCTCAAGCCGAGGTCTTTCCCATCACCTCCTGCCTGATCCTTTTCACTGGAGATGCCGGGGACTGAACCTGGGGCCTTCTGCATGCCAAGCAGAGGCTCTTCCACTGAACTTATGACCCCTCCTCCTCTCGTTCTCTGATGTTCCCTAGGAAAGGGCAGGGCGAGAGACGCACTGACATTTTAGTCCAGGGTGTTCTTAAAGTCGGCACTCACAAAGTTGAATTCTTGCTCACAAGACTCCGCAGCTTAGAGGGAACCCTGGTCAGGACTGGTGGCCAGCCACACAGTGGAGTCCTGTGAGCAAAGATTCTACTTGGTGAGCTCCTGGCATTAAAGTTGTGAGCGAGCCATTCGGCTACTGCATACATTAGTCTGCCTCTGGAGCCGTCCTTCCTGAGCTGAGACAAAAACGTGTGAGCCGGAGGCTAGAAAACTGAGCTAGCTCATACTAGCTCAGCGTAGAGAGAACACTGGTGGGGGGTAGACCTTGCTCAAGGTGACAAAATGCCTTGGACCAGCCCTGCCCGAGACCAGTGGCCTCTCCGGCTGGGGCAGCCAATCCGCCCCGCCCCCCCAGCTGAGCCCATTTACGGAGACCAACAAGACTCTGGAGGCAGAAGAAACCACAGCAGCGCACGCACAGAACCGTCCGGTAATGTTCAGGCCCCTCTAATAGGCCATGCGGCGCAACTATTTATTATTTATTTATTTATGTATTCGATTTCTATCCCGCCCTCCCAAAGGCTCAGGGCGGGTCACATGCGGCAAAGCCGAGATATAAAATACAATAAAACCTATAATAAAATACAACATTTAAACCACAGTAAAACCTTCCTATAACATGGTGCTGTACCTATATTAACCATCCAAGATGGGAACCACCATCCAAAATTTGGCAGCCAGCTCTCTCAGTAGCACGGTCTCCCGCTACGCTGCCTCTATACTTCGGCCAGGCCAGGCCTGCCCCCCTTTAGTAGGGCAGCCGATGGCACACCACCTCGGTGGTAGGGTAGTGGTGGCGGCGGCTCCTACTCGAGCGCCTGGCGGAAGAGCTCCGTCTTGCAGGCCCTGCGGAACTGCATAAGGTCCCGCAGGGCCCGGATCTCCTCTGGGAGCTCGTTCTACCAGGTAGGAGCCGCCACCGAAAATGCCCTGGCCCTAGTAGGGGCAAACTTAATCTCTCGGGGCCTGGAACTACCAGGAGATGGAGGTTCCCCGACCGTAGTGCTCTTGGGGGAACATACGGGAAGAGGCCCCTTTCCACAGAAGGCCGCTCCCCCCCACACACACACACACAAGCCAACCCCAGCTTATTTGCCACAAGATGCGGCTGGGCTGATTCTCAGCCTCACTGTGCTCCCTTCCTCTCTCCCTCCTGGCACACAGGGGGAAGGAGCCTTCCTGGATTTAAAGAGACAGTGGCTTTCCTGCCATATCAGGTGCCAGCACACCAAGCCAATGTTCCCTCTAAGCTGTGTTGTGAGCCAAAATTCTACTCCGTGAGCTCCTGGCATTCAAGTTGTGAGCAGGCCATTTGGCTGCTGCATACATTAGTTTGCTCTCTGGAGCCCTCCTTCCTGAGCAAAGGTCTGGAGGCTAAATAACTGTGAGCGAGCTCACCCTAACTCAGCTTAGAGGGAACTCTGACTCCAACCTTGGGAGGGGCTGTGACTCAGTGGCAGAGCCTCTGCTTGGCATGCGGAAGGTCCCAGGTTCAATCCCCGGCATCTCCGGTTAAAAGAACGTGATGCAGAAGACCTTTCCTTGCCTGAAACCCTGGAGAGCGGCTGCCAGTCTGAGTGGGCAATACCGACCTCGATGGACCCAGGGTTGCCTGATTCAGTAGAAGGCAGCTTCATGGGTCTCGGTTAAAACACTGTGTTCTAGGTGAGGAACAAGCCACAATTCATTCAAGTCCCTCAACTCATCCAACAAGCTGCAGTTCAGGAAGTCCTCACGCTTGGCTGTGTACCGGATGAGTCCCAGGGCAAACCAGCGTTTGCTCACCACATCTGAATGCAATTTCCTTCTCTCCCTTGCTTGCTAGTGGGTAAATGTAACCCAGCTCCTGATTGGCTGACAGCAACAGCAGGGAGGGGGGCTGCTCTTGGCTTCTCCGCCCCTACACAGAGCTGGAGCCATAAGACCACCAGAAGAGCTCTGCTGGATCCGACCAGTGAGGGTCCATCTAGTCCAGCATCCTGTTTTAGAACATAACAGAAACCCATGTTGGATCAGGCCAACGGCCCATCCAGTCCAACACTCCGTCACACACAGTGGCCAAAAATACCAGGGGCCCTCAGGAGGTCCACCAGTGGGGCCAGAACTCCAGAAGCCCTCCCACTGTTGCCCCCTCCAAGAACCAAGAATACAGAGCACCCCTTGCCCCAGACATAAGAAAATAAGAGAAGCCCATGTTGGATCAGGCCAACAGCCCATCCAGTCCAACACTCTGTATCACACAGTGGCCAAAGATACCAGGGGCCCTCAGGAGGTCCACCAGTGGGGCCAGAACTCCAGAAGCCCTCCCGCTGTTGCCCCCCCAAGAACCAAGAATACAGAGCACCCCTTGCCCCAGACATAAGAACATAAGAGAAGCCCATGTTGGATCAGGCCCATCCAGTCCAAAGTCCAACACTCTGTATCACACAGTGGCCAAAGATACCAGGGGCCCTCAGGAGGTCCACCAGTGGGGCCAGAACTCCAGAAGCCCTCCCACTGTTGCCCCCTCCAAGAACCAAGAATACAGAGCACCCCTTGCCCCAGACATAAGAAAATAAGAGAAGCCCATGTTGGATCAGGCCCATCCAGTCCAACACTCGGTCACACAGTGGCCAAAACTACCAGGTGCCACCAGGAGGTCCACCAGTGGGGCCAGAACTCCAGAAGCCCTCCCACTGTTGCCCCCTCCAAGAACCAAGAATACAGAGCACCCCTTGCCCCAGACATAAGAAAATAAGAGAAGCCCATGTTGGATCAGGCCAACAGCCCATCCAGTCCAACACTCTGTATCACACAGTGGCCAAAGATACCAGGGGCCCTCAGGAGGTCCACCAGTGGGGCCAGAACTCCAGAAGCCCTCC
>NW_015172014.1:507070-507229 GCF_001447785.1 Gekko japonicus | reverse complement strand
ACCCTTTGCCCCAGACATAAGAACATAAGAGAAGCCCATGTTGGATCAGACCAATGGCCCATCCAGTCCAACACTCTGTGTCACACAGTGGCCAAAGATACCAGGGGCCATCAGGAGGTCCAGCAGTGGGGCCAGGACACTAGGAGCCCTCCCACTGTT
>NW_015172014.1:506772-506907 GCF_001447785.1 Gekko japonicus | reverse complement strand
CACCAAGAATACAGAGCATCCCTTGCCCCAGCCTGAGAGTTCCTGTCTATACCTTGTGGCAAAGAGCCACTGAGGGACCTCACAGAGTGAGCCAACCAGTTCTCTGGAGGGCCAACAGCAGGGCACAGAGTCCTT
>NW_015172014.1:504883-505545 GCF_001447785.1 Gekko japonicus | reverse complement strand
CACGCCATACACATGGCCGAGCTCCTTGCAGGCTGCAAAACTAAATATTACCCCCCACACACAGACACACACAGGCACGCGCCGCCGCCAGGCCACGCAGCAGGGAACCGATCCACTTGCACCCGAGCCTCACGCCATACACATGGCCGAGCTCCTTGCAGGCTGCAAAACTAAATATTACCCCCCACACACAGACACACACAGGCACGCGCCGCCGCCAGGCCACGCAGCAGGGAACCGATCCACTTGCACCCGAGCCCTGAGTTCGAGGGTTCCCAAAACGCCAAACGTTTTCAGATCAGTCCCGCGCTCGGAAAGGATCGAGGCTCCGGCCTCCCAGGCGGAGCCGAGGTGGGGGCACTACGGGTCCCCCAGGTGTGGCCAGGAGTCCTCCCGGAGTGACCACTGATCTCCAGGTGACACAGCTCCGGCCGTTTCTCGGGAGAAAAGGGCCGCTCTGGAAGGCTCCGGGATAGGAGACCTGCAGCGCTCCCCAAACCTCCAGGAATCTCCCGACTCGTAGTTGGCAACCCAAGCGCTCCCCCGTGCCCAGCTCTGCACCCCAGGGCCCCCTTCGGCTCGGCGGTCAGCTTCCTGCTGGGACTGCCAACCTCCAGGTGGGGCCTGGAGACCTCCTGGAATCCCTCCGGACCGCTACAGCT
>NW_015172014.1:500486-503654 GCF_001447785.1 Gekko japonicus | reverse complement strand
CCCGAGCCCAGCCCAGCCCAGGCCAGCCCAGCCGGGGACGGCCTCCCGCCGCGCGGCCCAGCGACAGACAGCCCCTGGCGGCTCCTCCGAGGGGCGCAGAAGAGCCCTGCTGCTGCTGCCTGGCCGGCCGGCCTGCCTGCCTGGGGCCGAAGCTCTGTGGAGCAGAGGAGGGAGCCCCGCCTGGGCCAGAGCGACGCTGCTGCTGAGAAGCCCACCGGCCCTCAAAGGTACACTGCCTCTGCACGTGGAGGCTCTGCAAGCACAGGAGAGCTCTGCCTCTGCACGTGGAGGCTCCTCGAGTGCAGAAAAGCCCTGCCTGGATCGGGCAAATGTTCCCAGGCGCCCATGGGCCCTCAGCAACACACTACCTCTGCACATGGAGCCTCCATCGCCGGGCATATAAGATCGGACAGATACTTCTGAGAAGACCGTGACCCTCAGAGGTATACTGCCTCTGAACATGGAGGCTTTAGCTAGCTGGCTGTTGACAGACCTATTCCCCACACACACACACCGTGGATCCATTTCATTGGGCCATGTACAGAATCCCCCTCTGCAGCAGCCTTTGAGAAGGGCGGGAACCTCCTCTCCTAATCGAGAGAGAGTTGGGGGTCAGCCCCTGGAATGGATCGGCACTCACGGTCAACAAAGGCAGCACCATTTCACACAGCACAGAGTCAGACCGATGGGCCGGGTCCAGGTGCAGCTAGGTTGAATTCATGGAAATGGAGACGGAGTCTTGGCATCGACTCCCGTATTATGTAACCCTGCTGGTTCCAAGAGAGCCTCCATGTACAGAGGCAGTATACCTGTGAGTACCACATCATGGCCGCAGAGGCCTCGTGTCGCCTCACGCCACTGCACAGACTGGGAAAGATGTATGGGGTGTTTTGTTAAAATGGTCTTCCCAGTTTGCTCATGAAAAGCCTCGGAGCGGCTCGTGCTGGAAATGGGACCCTGGAGTGGTGGACTTCTTGGTCTGGAGTGGCTGGGCTCAGTTTCTGCCCCACTGTCCCCTGTCACCCACCCCCTACCCCTCCCAAGCCTCCCTTTGTACACCCCGGCCTCATTCACTGCTGCACAGCCTAGGCAGGAGGTCTCTGCCCCGAGGAGCAAATATTCTCCTTGCGAACCTTTCTACTTTCTCAAGAAGTACAAAAGTCCCCTCGGCTCACCACGTGTGCCACACGTGCCCTCACAGTTGGGGTTTGTGCTTTTCAGCCACTGTCCTCAGCTACGGAATCCCCCCACGGCCCGCCAGGCAGGTGTGTCGGCAGGGCCGGCTCACTCACTAGGCGAACTAGGCGATGGCCTAGAGCGGGCTGGCCCTTAGGGGCACCAAACTGCACCCGGCCCCGTACTCTGGGAGTTTCTTGATTATTTGTGTTTTTCATTCTTCCTAAAATGCATTTATTTTTGAAAAATGGTGGGCGCCAGAAGGGATCCTCACCTAGGGTGCAAAATAAGCTGGGGCCGGCCCTGTGTGTCGGGCATCTGAGCCCGTTCTGAAATTCCACGAGACCACCACACTGAAGGTGGGATGGCACCAGCGTGGCCAGGGGCACCAAACAGGGACTGCACTACCTGGTCTGGTTCAGTTTGTAGAGGGGAGGGTCACACCCTCGACATACAGGGGGGTTTTAGTCAGGGAAATCGTAATGGCACCCAAAGGAGCTCTGCTCCTAGCAGCCATACCTGTGGGAAGGGTTTTCGGGATGAGGGTTTGCTGCTGTGAGGGTTACTAATCACGGGGCCTTCTTACCAGTGGTCCCCTCCACATGGAGCTCTCTACCAAGCTAAACATGAGCCTGCAGTGCAATGTGGCTGTGAAGAAAGCTAATGCAACCTTGGGGTGCATTAACAGAAGCACTGTGTCCAGATCACGGGAGGGGGTAGTTCCACTCTATTCTGCTATGGTCAGGGGCCTCACCTGGAGTCCTGTGTCCGGTTTTGGGCACCACATTTTAGGAAGGATGTTGACAAGCTCGAGCGTGTCCAGAAGAGGGCAACCAGGATGGTGAGAGGGTTGGAGTCCAAGTCTTACGAGGAAAGGTTGAAAGAGTTGGGTCTGTTTAGCCTGGGAAAGAGAAGGCTTAGAGGGGACATGATTGCAGTCTTCAAATATTTGAAGGGCTGTCATGTAGAAGATGGAGCAGATCTATTCTCTCTTGCTCCAGATTGCAAGACTAGATCTAATGGGTGGAAATGACAAGGGAGTCGATACCTGCTAAATATCAGGAGATATTTAGTGGAACAGACTGCCTCGGGAGGTGGTGGATGCTCCTTTGCTGGACATTTTCAAGGGGAGGCTGGACGACCCTCTTTTGGGTATGTTGTTGGGCTATCTTTCGGCCATGCTCCTGCAGAGTGCAGGGGGTTGGACTAGATGACCTGCAAGGTCCCTTCCAACTCTAACATTCTATGATTCTGCCAAGGGAAGCTCACGGGTGGCTTCCAGGTAGCTGCCCACTCAGAAAAGCATTTGACAGTCGGCCAATGGATGCAAAGTGTATTGTGAGTCTTTCTGGGTCTGACCATTAATTTTATTATGTGTATTCCTTTGCAATTCAATGAAACTAGGAGTTGCGAAAGAAATTTCGGAATAAGTCGTAAGATAACGTGCATGAAGCAGTTCCCTCCCCCTCCTTCCTTTGCTCCTTCCCGACGCGCAAGAACACGCCTGGTGCCCCCCCCCCCCACAGCCAGCTGGCTTTGCCTGCAGATAAAACCTTGTAGACAAACGCCTTGGCAGTTTAATCAGAAATGTTTGTGGTCACAATAGGATTACAAGAGCAGATGCCAAAGCAGAGACACAGCGAGGAAAGGGAGGGAGGGAAAGGCCACAGAACTCCATGTGGGCTGGAGGAACGCCGAAGGCAGATACGAGGTCCCCCCACCCCACCCCACTTCTCTCCCGGGACCCCAGGGTTTTAGGTACATGGGAACATGAGGAAACTGATCTTTAAACACAAACCAGTGGGGGGTTCTAGATCAAATCCAGTCTGAACTCTCCCCAGAACCTAAAATGACCAAACGGAGGCTTTCATACTTTGAAGAAGAAGAGGAGATTGGATTTATACGCCGCCCTTCACTACCCAAAGGAGTCTCAGAGCAGCTTACAAACTCCTTTCCCTTCCCCTCCCCACAACAGACACCCTGTGAGGTAGG
>NW_015172014.1:499731-500318 GCF_001447785.1 Gekko japonicus | reverse complement strand
GGCTTACAAACTCCCTTCCCTTCCCCTCCCCACGACAAGACGCCCTGTGAGGTAGGCGGGGCTGAGAGAGCTCTTGACAGAAACTGCCCTTTTTCAAGAACAGCTGTGCCAGCCAGGGCTCTTTTTGTAGCAGGAACTCCTTTGCATGTTAGGCGACACACCCCTAATGTAGCCAATCCTCCAAGAGCTTACAGTAGGCCCCTGTAAGAACAGCTCTGTAAGCTCTTGGACGATTGGCTACATTATGGGTGTGTCACCTAATATGCAAAAGAGTTCCTGCTATAAAAAGTGCCCTGGGAGAAGTAGCCATTTTCTCCAGGGGGACTGATCTCTGTAGACTGGAGATGAGCTGTGATTCCAGGGGATCCCCAGGTCCCACCTGGAGGCTGGCATCCCTACAAGTTTCAGATCCTGATCTGAAACGTCAGATGTCCACTTGCACACTCCACCATGGCCTTTTTCACGTGAGCATGGAGGAGGAAGAAGAAGAAGAAGAAGAAGAAGAAGAAGAAGAAGAAGAAGAAGAAGAAGAAGAAGAAGAAGAAGAAGAAGAAGAAGAAGAAGAAGAAGAGGAGGAGGAGGAGGAG
>NW_015172014.1:496233-499293 GCF_001447785.1 Gekko japonicus | reverse complement strand
AGACCCCCGCAAAGCTGTTAGTGGCCGGTTGTTTGGGAGAGCAGGCCTTCTTCGGGTGGCCATAAGTCGGAAGCGAAGGGACTGTACTTATAACACACACCATTTTTAAAAAAAATAACGACTTCTGAGGACAGAAGTACACCCAGTTTGTGCAACACCAGAGACCTTCCTGCACGCGCACAGTTCTCTTGCACACACTCTCTCACACACACACATTCGGACGACAATTCATTAAAATTGAGTAATTGTTCATTACACGGCTAAGGAAAGCTGAGGTCTTGGGGGACATTATGCTCCCCACTTTTGATGGGGGTCAGAGGATGCTCGCTGATGCAGTGGCGGCTGCCAAAAAGGCATTCTCTGGGGGGGGGAGGGGCTTCAGTGGCACAGCATCTCATGCAGAAGGACCCAGGTTCAAACCCGGCATCTCTACTTAAAGGGTTCCAGCAGTAGGTGATGGGAAAGGCCTCTGCCTGAGACCCTGGGGAACAGCTGCCAGTCTTAGGCAATACTGACTTTGGTGGACCAAGGATTCAGTGTAAGGCAGTTTCATGCATTCAGGGAAATGATGAGAATCATTCCATGGGGGGGGGGAGAAGAAGAAGAAGAAGAGGAGGAGGAGATTGGATTTATACCCCGCCCTTCACTACCCAAAGGACTCTCAGAGCGACTGACAAACTCCTTTTCCTTCCCCTCCTCGCAACAGACACCCTGTGAGGTAGGTGGGGCTGAGAGAGCTCTGACAGAAACGGCTCTTTTTCAAGGACAGCTCTTATCAGAACTACAGCTTGCCCAAGGTCATCCAGCATCTGCATGTGGAGGCGTGGGGAATCAAACCCAATTCTCCCAGATTATCCGCGCTCCTAACCACTACACCAAACTGACTGCTGGAAGGGAAAGGAGCAAGTGAAGGGTGGGCTCTCCTAAAACAAGAGGTCTTGCAAACTCAAGCAGTCACTATTCCAACAAGAAGCAAACATGGCAGCGGTGTTCCCTCTAAGCTGAGTGAGTGTGAGCTAGCTCACAGTTCTTTAGCCTCCAGCTCACACATTTTTGTCTCAGCTCAGGGAGGAGGGCTCCAGAACAAACTAATTCATCCAGCAGCCAAATCACTTGCTCACAACTTTAATGCCAGTAAGCTCACCAAGCAAAAGTTTTTGCTCACAAGACTCCAAAGTAGAGGGAGCATTGCATGGCAGGGGATCCAAGAAGCCACTGTGGATGAACAGAGAACTGCGTGATGTGCTAAGGGAGAAGAAGGAAATGTTCAAGACATGGAGGCAAGGACATACCTCAAAAGAAGAGTATCTGCGGGTTGCCAGGCGCTGTCGGTCAGCCATCAGAGAGGCCAAAGCTCACAGGGAGCTGAAGCTGCCCAGGGAAACTCAGTACAACAAGAAAATCTTCTTCAGATATATGAGGAGGAAACGCAAGATAAACGAGGCGATGGGCCCATGGCTGGGTGAAGATGGAGAAACTCTGACAGAGGACAGGGAGAAAGCAGAAAGGCTCAATGCCTATTTTGCCTCCATTTCCCCCCTGAAGAAGGGAACAGGCTCATCTAGAGATGCTGCTGGTTGACATGGACAGAGAGGCAGTCGAGAAGCACCTGGCTGCACTGAATGAGTACAGATCCCCCCCAGGCCAGGCGGTATGCACCCAAGAGTGCTCAAAGAACTTTCTAGAGAGCTCGCAGAGCCTTTGTCCACCATCTTCCAGACCTCTTGGAGGACGGGAGGCTGAAGGAAGGCAGATGTTATCCCAATTTTCAAAAAAAGGGAGGAGGAATGACCCAGGTAACTACAGGCCAGTCTGTCTGACCTCTGTCCCAGGGAAGATAGGTAAAGGTAAAGCTTCCCTTGCTCGAAAGCCAGTCGAGTCCGACTCTAGGGTTGCGGTGCTCATCTCCGTTTCCAAGCCGAAGAGCCAGCGCTGCCCGAAGACGTTCCCGTGGTCATGTGGCCGGCATGACTAAACACCAAGGCGCACGGAACGCTGTTCCCTTCCCACCGAAGTGGTCCCTATTGATCTACTTGCAATTTCTTGCTTTTGAACTGCTAGGTTGGCAGGAGCTGGAACTAGAGACGGGAGCTCACTCCGTCATGCGGCACACTCGGGTCTCGAACTGCTGAACTACTGACCTTCCACAGCCTGGCCAGGGAAGATACCGGAGCAGATTTTAAAGGGACCGATCTGCGAGCATCTAAAGGGCAACTTGGTGATCCGGGGAAGTCAGCACGGGCTTGCCTCCAACAGGTCCCGCCAGGCCAACCTCATTTCCTTCTTTGATCGAGTGATGAGTTTACTGGATCGAGGGAATGCTGCTGATGTCATTTGCCTGGATTTGAGTAAAGCTTTTGACAGGGTCCCCCGTGATGTTCTGATGGGTAAACTAGAGAACTGTGGCCTCGACTCTGGGACAGTTAGGTGGCATGGGAACTGGTTGGAGAACCACACTCAGAGAGTAATTGTCAGTGGCACGGAGGGAGGTGGCCAGTGGGGTGCCACAGGGCTCGGTTCTGGGCCCGGTACTTTTCAATATGTTTATAAATTATCTGGATGAGGGTGCGGAGGAGTTACTCAATAAATTTGCAGATGACACCAAATTGGGAACATAAGAACATAAGAGATGCCAATGTTGGATCAGGCCAAAGGCCCATCCAGTCCAACACTCTGTGTCACACAGTGGCCAGAAATACCAGGGGGCATCAGGAGGTCCACCAGTGGGGCCAGGACACTAGAAGCCCCTCCCACTGTTGACCCCCCCAAGCACCAAGAATACAGAGCATCACTTGCCCCAGAGTCCCTACCTATCCCTTGTGGCTAATAGCCACTGATGGACCTCTGCTCCATATGCTTATCTAATTCCCTTTTGAAGCCGTCCAAGCTTGTAGCTGCCACCACTTCCTGTGGCAGTGAATTCCAAGTGTTAATCACTCTTTGGGTGAAGAAGTACTTCCTTTTATCCATTCTAACCCGACCGCTCAGCAATTTCATGGAGTGCCCACGGGTTCTTGTATTGTGAGAAAGGGAGAAAAGTACCTCTTTCTCTACCTGCTC
>NW_015172014.1:495747-496132 GCF_001447785.1 Gekko japonicus | reverse complement strand
AGCGGTGAACACACCAGAAGATAGAGACAGAATTCAACGAGATCTGAACACACTGGAAAAGTGCACGGATGTGAACAAGACACAATTTTAACAAGGATAAATGCCGAGTTCTACATCCAGGTAACAAAAATGAGGAACACGCATACCGGATGGGGGATACAACTTCTGGGTAGGTGCATGTGAACAAGATCTTGGGGCACGGGTGGACCATAAGTTAGATGGGCACGGGTGGACCATAAGTTAGATATGAGCAGCCAGTGTGACGCAGCGATTAAAAAAAGGCTAATGCGATCTGGGGGTGTATGAACAGAGGCAAAACATCCAGATCACAAGATGCCGTACACTGCATGGGTCAGGCCGCTCCTGGAGTCTTGTGTGCAGTTCC
>NW_015172014.1:493859-494045 GCF_001447785.1 Gekko japonicus | reverse complement strand
CTCCCTGGCAGTCTTCAAGCAGCGGCTGGACAAACGCTCGTCATGGATGCTCTCAGCGGATCCTGCATTGAGCATAGGGTTGGACTAGATGGCCTATAGGACCCCTTCCAACTCTGTGATTCTGCGATTCTATATTTCCTCTAGCCCAGAAGATGTCCCCACCCCCAAACTCAGCTGATCTGGCCA
>NW_015172014.1:477556-493795 GCF_001447785.1 Gekko japonicus | reverse complement strand
ATTAGTGTCGTCGTTGTTGTTAATTGAATCTGTTATCGCCCCATCCCAGCTTACACCAGGCTCTGGGCAATGTATAGAGCCGCCTAATGCCATAGAAAACCACATCAAACATTAAAATTCTACTAAACAATTTAATAAAACTAAAGACCCAAATAGAGCCCATGATGAAGGCTTCCAAAGATTTCTACCCCCAACTCTGAACTACCGGGCCAGTTTCTGGGTAGGGGGAGAGGGAACTCATAAGAGTAGGGGTCCTTTCCTGCGGGAGCGCACAGGAGCGGAGCTCCGGCAGTAAAGAGCCCAGGGGGCGGGCACACGCAACAAGCCACACACCCTGCTCCCAGCAGCCCTCAGTCATAAACAGTCCAGTGGCACCTTTAAGACCAGGTTTTATTCAGGTACGAGCTCTCCCTCCTCTGCGAGGACAGATCTGCACGTCCCCCCCCCCCAGTAGCTAGCAATCCAGAACAGTCCAGTGGAGCCTGAGCGGTGGGTGTTGCCTTCTGACACACTTCCGGTGATGCCAGGGGGTGTGGCCTATGCAGACGAATTATGCTAATGAGTTATGCTAATGAGCTCCTGCACCTCTTTTTCTACAAAATGACCCCTACGTAAGAGCAACTTGGGGGGGGGGGAGGGGTGCCAGGCAAGGAAGGACCGTCGCTGCCCTCAGCCAAAAGCCTGGCGGCACATCTCTACCTTACAGGTCCTGCGGCATTGGATAAGGTCCTGCGGGGCTCTGGTGTCATTTGGCAGAGAGGCCCCGGCCCCGGTGGAGGGCGGCCGGATATCCCTGGGGCTGGGGATCACCAGCAGACTGTTACCAGCAGAGCACAAGGCTCTCCCTTGGATCAACGCTGTGGTTCCCTTGGGTCTAGACTACTGTTAACGCGCTCCACATGGGTCTGCTCTTTGAGGCAGCTGGAAAACCCACGTTGGAGCAAGACGTGACTCTCCGGCAGGAAGTGGAATGCGCCTGTCACTCAGATTGGGCAGTCATTCCATTGGCTGGCTACCGGTGACCGGGTTCAGTAGAAGGTTCAGTCCAGGGCTCTTTTTGTAGAAAAAGCCCAGCAGGAACTCATTAGCATAATAGGCCACACCCAACAGCCGAAACTCATTAGCATATTAGGCCACACCCCTGACATCACAGCTCATTGCCATATTAGGCCACACCCCCATGTTACCAGAAGTGTGGTCATCCAGCCACACCCACCTTTTGCTTCTTATTCTGTTTACCTTATTTGTTGTCAAAACCCTGGGCTTTTTTTGTAGCAGGGACTCCTTTGCATGTTAGGCCACACACCCCTAAGGTAGCCAATCCTAATGAGTTCCTGCTGTTGGGTGTGGCCTATTATGCTAATGAGTTCCTGCTGGGCGTGGCCAACTCGGGAGCCAGCCGGAACTCCATTCCTGTGCGTTCCTGCCCCAAAATAGCCCTGGTTCAAACTATCGCCCACAAAACCCCAGCCTCAGAGCTGAATAACTGGCAGAACCGCCTCTCCTGCCGTCTCCTGCCGTGGCAGCTGTGCCCATCTGGGCAAAACTTTCTGAAGGTGCCGCCCCGCAAGCAGGTAACATTGGCAACTGCCCATTCATGGGCATCCCCTGGGGCAGCTCCCGTGTCACGGAACAGCCTGCCTGAGGCTATTGGGAAGGCCCCCCCCCACGCCTCTCTCATGGCACAAAGAGCGAACGGTGGGATTGTTCAGAAAGGGCGCTCTTTATAAAGGGATTGGAACGAAGGTGTAATTGCATTCGCCTAGGAGGTCACTCCTAGAAGGGATGGTATTGTAGTCTATTGAAATGTCCATGACACGCATCACGCCCTTTTCCCTGCAACTCAAAGTGGCCCTCCCTTTGTAGCCCTCTCTTCCGCAGGGTATGTCGGACTTCAGGCCGTTGGGTCTGTTGCCTCAGAGCCTGAGCTTTTTATCGCTCACTTGCACTCTGCCAATCCCTCAGTCCTTGCCCACTGCATAAGAGCAT
The DNA here is from genome assembly GCF_001447785.1 of Gekko japonicus. Taxonomy (NCBI): domain Eukaryota; kingdom Metazoa; phylum Chordata; class Lepidosauria; order Squamata; family Gekkonidae; genus Gekko; species Gekko japonicus. Next base: position 491,806 of record NW_015172014.1, on the reverse strand, counting down.
AAGAGATGCCAACGTTGGATCAGGCCAGTGGCCCATCCAGTCCAACACTCTGTGTCACACCGTGGCCAAAAATACCAGGGGCCATCAGGAGGTCCAGCAGTGGGGCCGGGACACTAGAAGCCCTCCCACTGTTGCCCCCCCGGCACCAAGAATACAGAGCATCCCTCGCCCCAGACCGAGAGTTCATAGAATCATAGAATGTTAGAGTTGGAAGGGACCTTGCAGGTCATCTAGTCCAACCCCCTGCACTCAGCAGGAGTATACTGAAAGATAGCCCTACATACCTACAACATACCCGAAAGATGGTCGTCCAGCCTCCGCTTGAAAACGTCCAGCGAAGGAGCCTCCACCACCTCCCGAGGCAGTCTGTTCCACTCCTCAACCACTCTCACAGTCAGGAAGTCTCTCTTGATATTTAGCCAGTATGGACTCCCTTGTAATTCCTGCCCATTAGATCTAGTCTTGCAGTCCAGAGCAAGAGAGAATAGATCTGCTCCATCTTCTACATGACAGCCCTTCAAATACTTGAAGACGGCAGTCCTGTCCCCTCTAAGCCTTCTCTTCCCCAGGCTAAACATAACCAACTCTTTCAGCCTTTCCTCGTAAGACTTGGATTCCAACCCTCTCACCATCCTGGTTGCCCTCTTCTGGACACGCTCGAGCTTGTCAACATCCTTCCTAAAATGTGGTGCCCTTCCTATCTATACCTTGTGGCGAATAGCCACGGATGGACCTTTTTCATCAGAGATCCCCGCTGTTTGCTTGAATGTATTTTTCATGTTTTGTCCTCTGTCTTGAGTCCCGGTGAGAAAGCTGGGCTATAAGTGAAAGTTAAGAAATAGAATCCATTCCCTTTCCAAACTGGGAGTGTCAAATCTTCTGCCCTGCAAGAGAGATCTGGGGGCAGTTCCGAGAAAGTGGACTTTCAAAACGTGCCTCCCGTGAAGATCGTTTCAGAGGGTCGCTGTGTTGGGCTGCAGGAGAGCCAGACTGGGGTCCAGTCGCACCTCAGAGATCAACCAGATTTTCGGGGTAGGAGCAACGCTCCCTCGGAGCTGTGGAGTCTTGTGAGTAAAACCTCTGCTTTGTGAACAACTGGCATAAAAGTTGTGAGTGAGCGATTTGGCTGCTGCATAAATCAGTTTGCTCTGGAGCCATCCTTCCCGAGCTAAGACAAAAATGTGTGAGCTGGAGGCTAAAAAACTGTGAGCTGGCTCACACTAACTCCGCTTAGAGGGAACACTGGGTAGGAGTTTTCAAGAATCAGAGTTCCCTTCGTCAGATACTTCCAAGAGTCTTGGCTTTTTTGTTGGTGTCAAAGGTGCTAGGGGCCGCAATGGCTTAGAGGTTAAGACGCTGAACTGCAGACCAGAAGGTTTGTAGTTCGGCAGTTCGAGACCCGAGTGTGCCGCATGACGGAGTGAGCTCCCGTCTCTGGCCCCAGCTCCTGCCAACCTAGCAGTTCGAAAGCAAGAAAATTGCAAGTAGATAAATAGGTACCGCTTCGGTCGGAAGGGAACAGCGTTCCGTGTGCCTCGGCGTCTAGTCATGCCGGCCACATGACCACGGAAACGTCTTTGGACAGCGCCGGCTTTTTGGCTTGGAAACGGAGATGAGCACTGCTCCCTAGAGTCGGATTCGACTGGCTTTCGAGCAAGGGAAACCTTTACCTTTACCTAAGGTGCTAAGGTTTGGCCTGCTGAAAGGTCATCGTAGAAATACATTGACCAAACAGGACAAAATGCAAAAAAAAATGACTGACCTGAGGCTACCGTACTTTGGTCATATGCTGAGAAGACAAGAGCCAGTGGAAAAGGCAATCATGCTTGGCTGTAGTGGAAGGCAGCCGAAAGAGAGGAAGACCCGATAGAAGATGGAGGGAGTCACTCCAGGACGCCACAGAGGCCCCCAGTTTGCAAGACCTGAGCGAGGTGGCGGAGGAGAGGACGTCTCGGAGGTCATTAATTCATTGGGCTCCCAGAAGTTGACTCTGCTCCGGAAGTTGCAGCTAGTGCAAGATGCAGCATCAAGGGTGTTTGCAGCGACACCTGTGCGGGCTTGTATCCACCCGGTCGTACGTGAACTGCACTGGCTGCCTATTGAATTCTGGATCTGTTTCAAGGTGCTGGTGCTTACCTTTGAAGCCCTATACGGGCGGGGACAGCACACCTACGAGACTGCCTCTCCCCACACGAGCCCCGGAGGACACTAAGGTCCACAAATCAACATCTGCTAGTGGTCCCCGGCCCCGGGGACGTCCGGCTAGCCTGATCTCACACGGGAGTTTATTCCACCAGGCGCCTGCCTGGTTGAATGAGCTCCCGTGCGAGATCAGGGCCCTACGGGACCAACTGGAGTTCCGCAGGGCCTGCAAGACGGAGCTCTTCCGCCGAGCATTTGGTTGAAGCAGTGGACGTGTGTGTCCCCTCCCCCCCAGCTTCTCAAGCCTTAGATCTTTCTGGCCCAGTTGTCCATCAATGGCCTGAGCTGGATTGGTCATCTGATCATTTTATGGCTACATGGCATTTCATGATATTTCTATGTAAATTATTAAGTGTATTATTTACCTGCTGTACACCGCCCTGAGCCCATGGTAACATCATCCATAGCTACGTTCTGCACACAGATGATGATGATAATAATAAAGCTATTTTAGCCTTTGCCTGATCTTGTCAGATCTCGGTATATACATCTAATAAAATAAATAAATAAAAGTTGGAAGTGACCCGGACAGCATTCAACACACGGCGCCAGGTGCCACTCGACCTGAATCCAGCTGTTCAAAATGTGTGTGTGTGTGTGTGTGTCTTCCAACACATTCCACATTTCTAGATCTGTCGTAGCTCTCTGCAGGGGAAATTTTAAACATGTCCCGTTTTGGTTTGCCTAGAAGACTGCTAACAATAAGGAATGGATTGCAGACGGACCCTGGAGGAATGGATATTACACACTGGAAACCCTCCCACAAACACACCTTGGGCCTTTGGGGAGGGGGGGGGATCATGCACAGCCTTCCCCAGCAGAAACCTCTGAAAGTGCCGCGTGGCAGGGAGATGCTCCATCCCCTTGGCACAGTGGCTGTGTGCCCTGGCGCTGGTCCTGCAGGGGGCACCACGAGTCTGGCTGCCACATCACAGAGCAGAGACGCTAAAGAGAAAGAGCTTTGCCAACTACCTCGCAGGCCTGGATTTTGCCCCAAACCACCCTGGACTTTGATTCCCCCTCCTCGCCTTTGTTCTGCCCTAGCCCACCTCCCCTGCTCTGCTGCCTTCTTTTAAGACGGAACTGTGAACTGCCTGCCAGCCTACCAGACAACTTGCTCTCTCTCAGCCGCAGGGTCTCCCTGCCACCTGTAACAATAATCCTGATTTACCTGAAGGGGCCAGCGGACCAGAGCATCTGCCGGTCACTCAGGAAGCTGCCTTACCCTGAAGCAGACCCTGGATCCAGCAAGATCGGTAGTGTCTACTCAGACTGGCAGCCGCTCTCCAGAGTCTCAGGCTGAGGTCTTTCCCATCAACTCCTGCCTGGTCCTTTTTAACTGGAGATGCCGGGGATTGAACCTGGGACCTTCTGCATGCCAGGCAGATGCGCTACCACTGAGCCACAGCCCCTCTTTACAGCTCTCCAGGGTCTCAGGCAGAGGTCTTTCCCATCACCTGCTGCCTGGTCCTTTTTAACTGGAGATGCCGGGGATTGAACCTGGGACCTTCTGCATGGCAAGCATGTGCTCTGCCACTGAGCCACGGCCCCTCTTTACAGCTCTCCAGGGTCTCAGGCAGAGAGGTCTTTCCCATCACCTCCTGCCTGGTCCTTTTTAACTGGAGATGCCGGGGATTGAACCTGGGACCTTCTGCATGGCAAGCATGTGCTCTGCCACTGAACCACGGCCCCTCTTTACAGCTCTCCAGGGTCTCAGGCCGAGGTCTTTCCCATCACCTCCTGCCTGGTCCTTCTAACTGGAGATGCCGGGGATTGAACCTGGGACCTTCTGAATGCCAAGCAGATGTCCTACCATGGCCCCTGACCTGACTGAAATTGTCACAGGTAGCCTGCCTTACACTGAAGCAGACTCTCGGTCCATCAGTGTCTGCATTGCCTTCTCAGACTGGCAGCGGCTCTCCAGGGTCTCAGGCAGAGAAAGGTCTTTCCCATCACCTACTATCTGATCCTTTTAACTGGAGATGTCGGGGATTGAACCTGGGACCTCCTGCATGCCAAGCAGAGGCTCTGCCACTGAGCCACGGCCTCTCACCTGAAACTGCCTTATACTAAATCAGACCTTTCATCCATCAAGGCCATTATTGTCTACTCTGATTGGCAGCGGCTCACCAAGGTATCAGTTAGAGGTCTTCATGTCACCTACCACCTGATCCTTTTAGCTGGAGATGCCGGGGACTGAACCTGGGACTTTCTGCCTGCCAAGCAGAGGCTCTGCCACTGAGCCACGGCCCCTCCTCACGCCTAGCAGTAAGGCAAAAGACCCTTTGCCACCTGATACCCTGGAGTAGGGTCCCTGGGGTGGATCATGGAGTTCCTCCCATGCCATCATTTTCCGCTGCCTTTTGGAAGGACAAGTGGTGGCGGGCATGTGCAGACAGCCCAGCTGTGCCTCCTCACATCAGCCATTGCATGCTCAATAACTTCGGCGACAATACCGAGCCCCACAGAACTCCCCAGAAGAGCGGCCATGCGGCAAAGGTAACATCATCCATAGCTACGTTCTGCACACAGATGATGATGATAATAATAAAGCTATTTTAGCCTTTGCCTGATCTTGTCAGATCTCGGGAGCTAGGCAGGGTCAGCCCTGGTTCGTACTCCGATGGGGAGACCCCCAAGGAAGTCCAGGGTTGCTTGCTGTACAGAGGCAGGCCATGGCAAACCGCCTCTGTTCATCTGTTGCCTTAAGAACATAAGAACATAAGAGACGCCAATGTTGGATCAGGCCAAAGGCCCATCCAGTCCAACACTCTGTGTCACACAGTGGCCAGAAATACCAGGGGCCATCAGGAGGTCCAGCAGTGGGGCCAGGACACCAGAAGCCCTCCCACTGTTGCCCCCCCAAGCACCAAGAAGACAGAGCACACCTTGCCCCAGAGTCCCTATCTATACCTTGTGGCTAATAGCCACTGATGGACCTCTGCTCCATATGCTTATCTAATTCCCTTTTGAAGCCGTCCATGCTTGTAGCGGCCACCTCCTCCTGTGGCAGAGAGTTCCATGTGTTAATCCCTCTTTGCGTGAAGGACTTCCTTTTATCCGTTCTAACCCGACCGCTCAGCAGTTTCATGGAGTGCCCACGAGTTCTTGTATTGTGAGAAAGGGAGAAAAGTACCTCTTTCTCTACCTTGACACTGTCTAACCATCTCATCCTTTGCCGTCCCCGTCTTCTTTGACCTTCAATCTTTCCCAGCATCAGGGTCTTCTCCAGTGAGTGCTCCCTTCTCATTTGGTGGCCAAAGTATTTGAGCTTCAGTTTCATTATCTGGCCTTCCAGGGAACAGTCAGGGTTGATTTCTTTGAGGATTGACTGATTTGTTCTTCTTGCAGTCCAAGGGACTCTCAAGAGTCTCCTCCAGCACCATAGTTCAAAAGAATCTATTCTTCGGCGCTCGGCCTTCCTTATAGTCCAGCTCTCGCAGCCATACATGACTACTGGGAATACCATTGCTTTGACCATGCGGACTTTTGTTGGCAGGGTGATGTCTCTACTTTTTATCATGCTGTTTAGGTTCGCCATCGCTTTCCTCCCAAGGAGCAGGCGTCTTTTAATTTCATGGCTGCAGTCACAGTCTGCGGTGATCTGGGATCCCAGGAACGTGAAGTCTGTCACTACTTCCACGACTTCCCCTTCTATTTGCCAAGGAGTGATGGGGCCGGATGCCATGATCTTAGTTTTTTTGATGTTGAGCTTCAAGCCCACTTTTGCGCTCTCCTCTTTTACTCTGAGCAAGAGGTTCTTTAGATCCTCTTCACTTTCAGCCATTAGAGTGGTATCATCTGCATATCTGAGGTTGTTGATCTTTTCCCCAGCAATCTTAATTCCCGCTTGTGATTCATCCAGGCCAGCATTTCGCATGATGTACTCTGCATATATATTAAATAAGCAAGGTGACAGTATACATCCTTGTCGTACTCCTTTTCCTATGCTGAACCAATCAGTTGTTCCGTATCCGGTTCTAACTGTCGCTTCTTGGCCCTTATACAGGTTTCTCAAGAGACATGTGAGGTGGTCTGGTACTCCCATCTCTTTAAGGACCTGCCATAGTTTGTTGTGATCCACACAGTCAAAGGCTTTAGCATAGTCAATGAAGCAGAAGTAGATATTTTTCTGGTACTCTCTTGCTTTCTCCATAATCCAGCGAATGTTGGCAATATGATCTCTCGTTCCTCTACCTCTTCGAAACCCAGCTTGTACTTCTGGTAGTTCTCTATCCACGTACTGTTGAAGCCTAGCTTGTAGGATCTTGAGCATGACCTTGCTAGCGTGTGATATGAGTGCAATTGTGCGATAGTTTGAACATTCCTTGGCATTGCCCTTCTTTGGGATTGGAATGTATACTGATCTTTTCCAATCCTGTGGCCACTGTTGCGTTTTCCAAATTTGCTGGCAAATGGAGTGCAGAACTTTAACAGCATCCTCTTCTAAGACTTTGAATAGCTTATTAAACCTCAATCATGTCACCCCTCAGTCGTCGTTTCTCCAAGCTAAAGAGCCCTAAGCGCCTTAACCTTTCCTCATAGGGAAAGTGTTCCAACCCTTTTATCATTCGAGTTGCCCTTTTCTACACTTTTCCCAAAGCTATAATATCCTTTTTAAGGTGTGGTGACCAGAACTGCACACAGTATTCCAAATGAGGTCGCACCATTGATTTATATAGGTTTATATTGATTCATATAGGATTGAACTGCATGGCCCAGACTAGCTTGATCTCTCTCTAGATTCTTAAGCTAAGCAGGGTTGGTTCTGGTTAGTACTTGGATGGGAGACCACCAAGGAAGCCCAGGGTCACTGTGTGGAGGCGGGCAAGGGCAGACCACGTGTGCCTGTCCCTTGCCAGAGGTTGGGTGCGACTCGACGGCCCTTCCCATCGCTAAAGCTCTTTTAATGCCTGACCTCTAATACTGCTGCCACATTCCGGGTATCTCAGAAGAATGGCGTGGCCCTTTGTATCACAAGTGGCTGAAAAACCCAGCAGGGAAAACAAAGCTACAGTTCCCCAGTTGTCCAAGATGGAGATCATCCACAAGAGCTGCTAAAGCCATCTCCGTGCCACAGGCAGGCTCAGAAGCCAGAATGCAGAGGGTCTGACCAATTCCTACAAGACAAATCCCACTACATCATCTCTGTTGGACAGATTCAGGTGGGTCACCGTGTGGGTCTGAAGCGGCAGGGCAAAGTTTGAGTCCAGGGACTCCTTTAAGACCCACAGAGTTTCATGCTGGGCATAAGCTTTCTTCGAAGCACACGAAAGCTTACACCCAGAATAAAACTTTGTTAGTCTTAAAGGTGCCACCAGACTCAGTCTCTATTGGATGTCCCAGTCTTGTTGAGTGTATTGATTTATTCTGTGCAGTCTGCCTTGGGTCCCAGCGAAAAAGCATAAATAAGATAAATAAATGAATATATTAGGAACTGGCCCCTTAACTGACCGGAATCTTTGTCCAATTAAGGCTGTGTCATTATCGGACAAACCATGGTCTCTTTCAAAGATACGGGGAAGTTCCCGTCTAACAAAGAGGTATGGATAATCTTAGACTTCCCAGTTCTTCTCCAGGCCTTCCAGCGGTCTTTAAAGTGTACTCTGTCAGATTAGTCCAGGGAAGACTACCATTTTACACAACATAAGGTCATTTTTGCCCAGGACTGAGGGCCGAAGCAGACATGCGCTACAAGTTGACTGAGAGGAGCCTCCACTTTCAGAGGCACTAAGCCTCTGAATCCCAGAGCCAGGAGGCAACATCAGGGGAAGGCCTCAAACTCTCTGCCCTATTGTTGGCCATCTAGAAGAACTGGTTGGCCATCTAGAAGAACTGTCCCTGTGTGAGACAGGAGGCTGGACCAGATGGACCACTGGCCTGATCCAGCAGGGTTCATATTACATTCTTATCAGGGGAAGGCCTCGGCCTCTCTGCCCTGTTGCTGGCCCTCCAGAAGAACCAGTTGGCCACTGTATGAGACCGGATGCTGGACTGGATGGACCCTCACTGGTCTGACCCAGCAGGGCTCTTCTGATGTTCTTCTCAGGGGAAGGCCTCGGCCTCTCTGCCCTGTTACTGGCCCTCCAGAGGAACTGGCTGGCCCCTGTGTGAGACAGTATGCTAGACTAGATGGACTGCCTCTTCTGATGTTCTTATGAAGGCTTCAGTTTCTCTGTCCCATTGTTGGCCTTCCAGAGGAACCAGTTGGCCATACCACTGTGTGAGACAGGGTGCTGGACTAGATGGACCATTGGTCTGATCCAGCAGGGCTCTTCTTATGTTCTTACGTTCTTATGTTCCATGTCTGGAGCCCCCACCAATTTTTTAAACTAATTTCTCAGGCTCTTGCATCATTATGTACCTGAAAACTGATTTAAAGAACAAAAAACGCTGGGAGTTCTGGCTCTGGGACTCCCAGCACACCTCGGCTTCAGCTCTGGCCTGGTTTGTAATGCATTTGGGAATACACTCGGCCATAGGGTTGCCAACTCTGAGGTAGAAAATTCCTGGAGGTTTGGGAGAAGAGCCTTGGGAGGGTGAGATATGGGGAGGGGAGGGGAGGGAGAGATCCCCGGACCCCACCTGGAGTTTGGCAACCCTTAGCCATCGCATTCTGCTCTGAAGCTGCCTCCCCTGAGGCCTGAAGCAAGCCCCCAAAGAAGTGAAGCTGCTAGGGAAGAACAAAATCGCTTGCCAACTTCGGCTTGTTTTGCCAGTGCAGGAGTTTAACTGGCAGGTAGCTCAGGTCTCAGGTCTTGCAAGGAGATGCTCAGAACAGAGCAGAAATTGACTCTGAAACCTCAAAAAGCATGAAAGCACTTCACTGATTCTGTCCAGGATCCAGAGAGAACTAATGTACAGAGATGAATTCAGCTAACACAAAGATACAGCACACATGACAATTAGCTACACCGCCCTCCCCCATGCAGGAAAGAGGAAAGAGCAGGAGTCCAGGAGCACTTGGAAGACTAACAAAAATTGCGGCAGGTTGTGAGCTTTTGTCAGTCACTGCTCACGTCTTCAGAGACAGCTAGAACGAGATATAAGGACAGCTGGACGCACGTTCTAGCTGTATCCGAAGAAGTGAGCAGTGACTCGGGGAAAAGTCCATCCCCTGCCGCAATTTTTGTTAGTCTTTAAGGTGCTAGTGGACTCTTGGTCTTTTCAACTGCTGCAGACGAACGAACAGCGTTACTCATCTTGATCTCTCTGCAAGGCAAGAGAAAGATTTCATGCAAACTCACCCCAGCATGATTACCGAGAGATAGCAAATATTCACATTTCCGGGACACTTTGCCCTTCTAAGGTACATAACAATCCCGAACCCCTGGAGGGTGTAATGTAAAGAGGTTAGGTTGTAAATTGAGTGGGGAGGAGGCAATTATTCCTGGGTTTGCAGCACCCTCTACTGGACTCAGAAGAAACACAGACCCCCCCCCCCCCACACACACACATTTCTTTTTTGTACAAGACAGAGGAGATACAGATCTTAATTTTGGTCTTTTGCAAAGCTTTTGTGTATGTGTGTCAGAGAGGGGGGGGGGAGAGATTGTTGGTTTCAATTAATCTACAGTGCGGAATCATGGCAGATCACAGCGGATATGTCCCCAAATAGCCAAACGATGCAAAACTGAAGTATTCAAGAGGGCTTTTCTGCACGGTTATAGGGTCGCAGTGTGCCAAATGGTTCACAGAGTTGCCTGGATAAATTATAAGGGACTGGGGTCTCTATATATATGTGCACAACTTGCTGTAAGTAAGATCTGTCGATATAATTTTTGCACCGCTTAGTGTTAATACGTCAGTTTCTGTCTTTTAGATTGCTGGCTGGTTCCAGACTTATACAGTCTTAATCCTATTGCGTTGCTTATTGACTACCCCATTTTGTTGACTGTACACGTTCTGTATCATCATGTAAATAAATTAGATTCGAATCCAGGAGTACCTTGGACTGCAACAAGAATTGCAGGGTATAAGCGTTCAAGAATCAAAGCTCCCTTCTGACGAAGGGAGCTTTGATTCTTGAGCGCTTACACCCTAAAGATCCTATTGGAGTCCCAGTGTTCCTTCTAAGCTGAGTTAGTGTGAGCTAGCTCGCAGTTTTTAAGCCTCCAGCTCACACATTTTTGTCTCGGCTCAGGAAGGAGGGCTGCGGAAGAGCAAACTAATTTATGCAGTGGCCAAATCGCTCGCTCACAACTTGAATGCCAGTGGCTCAAAAAGTTGAATTTTTGGTCACAAGAGTCCACAGCTTAGAGGGAGCACTGTCCTGGACTCAAATCGAACGGCTTTACGGCAAAACGACATGGCTGACCTCTGTAAATAATTTCTTTTTAAAACCTGCCTTCTGCACTGCAAGACTGCATCCCCCCCAAAAAAAGATTTTAAGAGAGGGGGCAGGGGAGTGACCAAGGCTCCCTCTAAGCTATGGAGCCCTGTGAGCACAAATTCTACTTTGTGAGCTCTCCTGGGCATTTAAGTTGTGAGCGAGCGATTTGGCTACTGCATAAATCAGTCTCCTCTGCAGCCATCCTCCTTGAGCTAAGGCAAAAATGTGTGCGCCGGAGGCTAAAAAACTGTGAGCTGGCTCACACGAACTCAGCTTGGAGGAAACACTGAAAGTGACCCCCGTCCCAGCTCCGCTGGATTTCAAGGGACACAATCGCCATCTCCCTACTTGAGCATCCATACCGTTCTCTGTTTTATTTAGAGATTTTCATCGTCTGCTGGGGAGAAAAGAGCCTGAACGTGTGCAGAGTGCCTTTTGCTCGTGAACGGATATATACCCCCACACTAGGGGATTAGAGGGGTAGGGTGTTCAAATCAGAAGGCTGCCTTTCCCCCTGAGACGTCTCCCACCCACCCCCTGCCCCGAAAACCAATCGGGAGAGGACTGAGCTGACTTCTCTCCGGCTTCCCGTGTCCTCCTTTCCCACAGCTGTGTCCACCAGGCCTGGTCTGCGTGGGCTCATCTGAGCTCATTAATCCTTGATGTTAATCAGCAATTCAACACCCCCCCCCCGTGGAGAGCAGAGACAGCAACACCCCCCTCCTCCAGCAAAACAGGCCCCGGGGATGCAGCTGGGTGCCCCCCCAACCACATGCAGCGACGCACCCACAAAACACAGGGCTGCGGCGGCACGCCGCATCCCCGTCGCAAGCACACAAACATCGCAAGCACCATCGCACAACTTAAGAACAACGTTTACACACCTATGTGGACATGCAGAGAACAAGGGCGCAACAGTTGCGTGGCTGACACGGCCGAGTCGTCTGCCCCGAGCAGCAGAGAGACAAAAGGGTGCAGGACTTCTCTTTCGTGACTGGCGCTTGTGTGTGTGAATGGGGCCTCCCAGAATTTCCGATTACATCACTTTGCCTTCAATGTCATAAGAACATAAGAGAAGCCAGTGTAGGATCAGGACAATGGCCCACCTAGTCCAACACTCTGTCACACAGTGACCAGAAATACCAGGAGCAATCAGGAGGCCCACCAGTGGGGCGAGGACACTAGAAGCCCTCCCACTGTTTCCCCCCCCCCCCAACACCCAAAAAACAAAACAACCCCTTCCTGAGTTCCTATCTATACCTTGTGGCTCATAGCCACTGATGGACCTCTGCTCTCAACATAAGAAGATAAGAGAAGCCAATGTTGGATCAGGCCAGTGGCCCATTTAGTCCAACACTCTGTGTCACACAGTGGCCCAAAACACCAGGGGGCCATCAGGAGGTCCAGCAGTGGGGCCAGGATGCTAGAAGCCCTCCCACTGTTGCCACCCCCCAAGCACCAAGAAGACAGAGCATCACTGGCCCCAGACATAAGAACATAAGAGAAGCCAATGTTGGATCAGGCCAGTGGCCCATCCAGTCCAACACTCTGTGTCACACAGTGGCTAAAAACACAAGGTGCCATCAGGAGGTCCAGCAGTGGGGCCAGGACTCTAGGAGCCCTCCCACTGTTGCCCCCCCCAAGCACCAAGAATACAGAGCATCACTCGCCCCAGACCGAGAGTTCCTATCTATACCTTGTGGCTCATAGCCACTGATGGACCTCTGCTCCAGATGTTTATCCAATTCCCTCTTGAAGCCGTCCATGCTTCTAGCCACCTCCACCTCCTGTGGCAGTGAGTTCCATGTGTGAATCACCCTTTGGGTGAAGAAGGACTTCCAATGAGTGATTTAACACATGGAATTCACTGCCACATACTTTCCAAGGCAGCTCATTCACACGTCCCTTCTCCTTGTCAAGTGTTATCGAGTAATTTGGATCAAGGGTTGCCAACCCTGGGCTGGAGAATTCCTGGAGTTTTTAGGGCAGAACCTGGGGAGGGTGGGGCAGAAGGCGATAGAGCTCGCCCTCCAAAGCAGCCATTTTCTCCAGGTAGATTCGAGTCCAAGGGCCCCTGAGAGACCAACAAGCGTGGCAGGGTGGAAGCTTCCAAGAGTCAGAGCGCCCTTCGTCAGAGATGAGCAGCGAAGCAGTAAGGAAGGAAGCTTTTGCCGTTTGAAATCCTACGACCCGAAACTTTTGTTGGTCTCCCAGGGGCTCCGGGACTCCAGCTGAGTGCTTCTGCTGCACACCAACACGGCTGCCCCAGGAAACTATTTTCTCCAGGGGAACTGAGCTCTGTGGTGTGGTGGTCAACTGTCATTCTGGGAGAACTCCAGGCATCACCAGGAGTCTGGCAACCTTCCAAGACAAGAGAAGCACACCGGCAGATAACATATGAACCTATCTGAAGACCTCCAACCACCCGGGCCTTGGGCCAGACTGCTGTGAAGTAGATGCAGGGATGCCAGCCTCCAGGTGGGACCTGGGGACCCCCCCAGAATTACAGCTCATCTCCAGACTACAGGAGAAGAAGAGTTGTTTTCTATACCCCACTTTTCACTACCCGAAGGGGTCTCAGAGCAGCTTACAATCGCCTTCCCTTCCTCTCCCCACGGCAGACCCTAGAGTAAGGTTACTGTCAGGACCCACAGCTAAGCAACGAAGTACACGCTTCCAGGAAGGCTTTACTTTTATTGAAAAGCCATAGATGCGATAACAGGAACACGGTTAGGAATGGCGGGCTACCTGTGCGCATAATAGGATATAGGGCATTCGCATGCGCGCGCCCCCAGCAATCACCAATTAGGTGTGCTCCCGCGCGCGGGATACTGTTGGACTCTCTAACGGTTGCGAAGCTGGGAACGGAGAAGCTCCCACGGATGACAGACACCACGTTCTCCACCAGTACAACATCAAAGATAAGCGTTGCAGCTCGGAAGCAATTAAGCGCATGGGAAGGAATGCAAAGCAATAATAAAATATTTCCACACTCATGGCAGCGTAGCTGACAGGGAGACAGGAGAGCGCTGTGACTGACCCAAGGCCACCCAGCTGGCTGCATGTGGAGCGGAGGAGGAATGGGGACTCAAACCTGGTTCTCCAGATTAGAGTCCACTGCTCTTAACCGCTACACCAAACTGGCTCCATCTCCCCTGGAGAAAATGGACGCTTTGGAGGGTGGACAGTGCAGCATTGTAGGCCGCTGAGGCCCCTGTCCTCACCAGGATCCATCCCCAACTCTCCAGGAGTTTCCCAAACGGGATCTGCCAACCCGACCCTTCCAACCCCTGCAGGTGGTCGGGGGGACCTAAGCAGACTCCCCCCCCCCACGTAAAAACATAAGAACATCAGAGAAGCCACGCTGGATCAGGCCAATGGCCCATCCAGTCCAAAACTCCTGTGTCACACAGTGGCCAAAACCAACGTCCCCACTAAACTGCGGAGCCTTGTGAGCAAAAATTCTACTGTGTGAGCTACTGCCATTAAAGTTGTGAGCCAGCGATATAGCTACTACCTGAATACGTTTGCTCTGGAGCCCTCCTTCCTAAGCTAAGACAAAAATGTCTGAGCTGGAGGCTAAAAAACTGTGAGCTAGCTTCACACTAACTCAGCTTAGAGAAAACACTGATATGCAGTTGTACAATTGGCATATTTATGAAATTTTGATTATGGATATACTCAGCTCTATAGAGAGGTGCAGACTGCTGTACACT
>NW_015172014.1:470693-476808 GCF_001447785.1 Gekko japonicus | reverse complement strand
CACCAAGAATACAGAGCATCACTTGCCCCAGACAGAGTGTTCCATCTATACCGCGTGGCCAATAGCCACGGAGGGACCTCTGCTCCACATGTTTCTCCAGCCCCCTCTTGAAACTGTCTGTGCTTGTAGCGGGATCTGCCAACCCGACCCTTCCAACCCCTGCAGGTGGTCGGGGGGACCTAAGCAGACTCCCCCCCCCCACGTAAAAACATAAGAACATCAGAGAAGCCACGCTGGATCAGGCCAATGGCCCATCCAGTCCAAAACTCCTGTGTCACACAGTGGCCAAAACCAACGTCCCCACTAAACTGCGGAGCCTTGTGAGCAAAAATTCTACTGTGTGAGCTACTGCCATTAAAGTTGTGAGCCAGCGATATAGCTACTACCTGAATACGTTTGCTCTGGAGCCCTCCTTCCTAAGCTAAGACAAAAATGTCTGAGCTGGAGGCTAAAAAACTGTGAGCTAGCTTCACACTAACTCACCTTAGAGGGAACACTGGTCAAAACCCAGGGGCTGTCAGGAAGCCCACCAGTGGGACCAGAACTCCAGAAGCCCCTCCCACTGTGGCCCCCCCAAGCACCAAGAAGACAGAGCATCCCTGCCCCAGACATAAGAGAAGCCATGCTGGATCAGGCCAGTGGCCCATCCGGTCCAACACTCTGTGTCACACAGTGGCCAAAAATACCAGGTGCCATCAGGAGGTCCACCAGCAGGGCCAGAGCTTCAGAAGCCATCCCATGGCTGCTCCCCAAGCACCATGAAGACCGAGCATCACTGGCCCAGACAGAGTGTTCCCTCTATACTTTGTGGGCGTGGCCAATAGCCACGGAGGGACCTCTGCTCCACGTGTTTCTCCAGCCCCCTCTTGAAACTGTCTGTGCTTGTAGCTGCCACCACTCCCTGCGGCACTGGGTCCCACGTGTTCATTACACCCCACTAGTACACAAGGCAGAATTTAGGGGCTGCATCCTATCTGTTGGCCTGCTTGACCTGACCTGAGCCAAAAGTGATTGGTGGGGAGAGTATATTGGGTCGATTACATCTCCTCCTCTGTGCCAAAGAGTCCACTTAAGCTCAATTGTCCTTGGGAGTGGATTTGGGATTAAACTGAGAACAGAAAACAGTGTTTAATCTGCACAGGGGGGAAAGAGACCAGAATTGGAGGCAAACTTTGGCGGATTTGAAAATGATGGGAGTATACGGGCGGGGTGTTGCTGGCAGAGGTGAACCGTCCAGGGGATTAGATGGCATCTTCTTCCCCTTTTGGCACCAAACCTTTGCTGTCCCAAAACAGGCGTCTCCCTTTGACTCTGAACCGGGACCTGGCCAGCAAACTGACCCCGAAGCTTACCTTTGGAAAAAAGTGAAAGTAACCTTACAATAGAGACCTGGTCAGTGTTCCCTCTAAGCTGAGTTAGTGTGAGCTAGCTCACAGTTTTTTAGCCTCTGGCTCACACATTTTTGCCTTAGCTCCGGGAGGACGGCTCCAGAGCAAACTCATTGATGCAGCAGCCAAATTGCTCACTCACAACTTTAATGGCAGTAGCTCACTAAGTAGAATTTTTGCTCACAGGACCCCACAGCTTAGAGGGAACGTTGGACCTGGTTGTACTTCTTATACAATCACTGCTGCTCAGACACATTCCGTAAGGGGACACATTTTGAGTCTAGCACCTGTAAATGCGTGCGCATGGGAGGCCCTACCTACGGCCACCTCTCCCAGCAATAATAGAAGCAGAAGGACCTTATAGGTCTCTATTGTAAGATTAGGTAAAGGTAAAGGTTTCCCTTGCTCGAAAGCCAGTCAAATCTGACTCTAGGGGTGCAGCGCTCATTGCCATTTCCAAGCCGAAGAGCCAGCGCTGTCCGAAGACGTTTCGGTGGTCATGTGGCCGGCATGACTAAACACCGAGGCGCACGGAACGCTGTTCCCTTCCCACCGAAGTGGTACTTATTTATCTACTTGCAATTCCTTGCTTTCGAACTGCTAGGTCGGCAGGAGCTGAGGCCAGAGACGGGAGAGCTCACTCCGTCACGCGGCACTCGGGTCTCGAACTGCCGAACTACAGAACATCCGGTCTGCAGTTCAGCGTCTTAACCGCCGAGCCACCGCAGCCCCCATTTGTAAGATTCACTTTTTTTCAAAGGTAAGCCCAGCCCTCAAAACCCTGATTTTGTGCACGCTTTTCTCAGAAAAGGAGACCTCTCCTGTAAGCTTTGGGGTCAGTGAGGTTTACTGCTGGGAGAAGTGGCCATGGGAAGGGGAGGGAAGGAGCGTGGCCACCCGTGTGCTTCTGGAGGTCAGGGGAAGGGAGACCTGCTCCACGCTTTGATCTACTTTATTTCCTTATCGAGAAAGAGAGTCTGCTGCTTCTCCGGAGACTTGCTTGGGGCGGTGCGCCCAGTAACGTATCGAATCATCAAAAGCAGAAGGACCACTAGAATTAACAAATCATAAAAAGCCCAGCCCTCAAAACCCCTGATTTTGTGCACGCTTTTCTCAGGAAATGAGACCCTCTCCTATAATTTCCCCACCCTGACCTGGAGGTCCAAACTAGCCGGATCTTGCCTAGATCTGGGAAGCAGAGTAAGATTGGCCCCGGTTACTGCCCGGATAGGAGCTGCGGTGGCGCAAGTGGTTTATGAAGAGGCAGGCAATGGCCAACCATCTTTGTTTGTCTCTTGCCTTGAAACCCGGGGGGGTCGCCTAGGGTCACCAGGCCCCCTTTGACCACCAGTGTGGGGGGGTGGAGGGGTGGGGCTGCCCAGTCCATGATGGGAAACTCCTGGAGATTTGGGGTGGGGGCCTGAAAAGGACTTATCTGAGAGTTGGACCATAAGGAAGGCCGAGCGTGTTTAGTCATGCCGGCCACATGACCACGGAAACGTCCTCGGACAGCGCTGGCTCTTCGGCTTTGAAACGGAGATGAGCACCGCAACCCTAGAGTCGGACTTGACTGGCTTTCCAGCAAGGGAAACCTTTACCTTTACTTTACTGCCCGGATAGGAGACCGCCAAGGAAGTCCAGGGTTGCTATGCAGAGGCAGGCAATGGCCAACCATCTTTGTTTGTTTCTTGCCTTGAAACCCAGAGGGGGGGGTCGCCAAGCCCCCTTTGACCACCAGTGTGGGGGGTGGATGGGTGGGGCTGCCCGGTCCGTGATGGGAAACTCCTGGAGATTTGGGGTGTTGACTGTGCGACTGAACAACAACAACAACCTGGAAAGGACAGGGACCTCAGTGGGGTACACTACCATGGAGTCCACCCTCTGAAGCACCCACTTTCTTCAGGCTGAAGGGCCCAGGCCCAGTGGATACTTAACAGAGGAAAGGTTTGGGGTGTTTTAGGGGGATGTGGCATTTGACACACACTCCTTTGGCAAGGAGGAGATGTATTCCTTTAAACCTAACGCAAAACATCAATTGTGAGGTCACCTCTGAACCGTCTCAAGAGATCTGCCCACCTGCTACGGGGCCTCAGCTCTTTATGTTCCTCTGGCAGGGCCCTTCGGTGGTGGCCCCACGACAATGGAACGGCCTCTCCACAGTGGCTCACCTGGTCCCTGATTAGCTAATCTCTGGTAACAAGTGAAATGTTGACTAATTGGGGAGACGCCACCCCCTGTGGGCTCTCCCTCAAAGTTTCATCAGAGGCCGTATTGTCTGCTTGGCTGTTTTCTTCTATTGCTTGTATGTTTTACTCTTAACATTGTACTGTGAGTGCCAAGTTAAGCATGCGGGCAGCCCATGACACTTTTAAAGATGGAAGTAGCATGCGGTACTGGGTTTTGAAGTCTCTACCACTATTTTTCCAGAATTAGGAAATAGCCTGAAAACCAACCCATATTTTATTCCATTTAACATTTAGAGTTAGACTATAAGGAAGGCCGAGCGCCGAAGAATAGATTCTTTTGAACTATGGTGCTGGAGAAGACTCCAGTCAATCCTAAAAGAAATCAACCCCGACTGTTCCCCGGAAGGCCAGATAATGAAACTGAAGCTCAAATACTTTGGCCACCCAATGAGAAGGGAGCACTCACTGGAGAAGACCCTGATGCTGGGAAAGATTGAAGGTCAAAGAAGACGGGGACGGCAGAGGATGAGATGGCCAGACAGTGTTATCGAGGCAACGGACATGAAACTGAGCAAACTCCAGAGGACGGCGGAAGACCGGAAGGCCTGGCGTGATCTGGTCCATGGGGTTGCGAAAAGTCGGACTTGACTGTGCGACTGAACAACAACAACAACAACATGCAAAGCTATTCATACAAAGCCTGTCGATCATCAGACCCCTCCTCCCCAAGTTTGTATTTTAAAAAAGCACAAAAAAGTCTCAATTGCAAGGATTAAAAATATTTGCGAATATTCAGTGTAATTGACTTCGCCAACCTTTTTTTTTGTTCAAATAAGAAATATTTAGTCGTCATCTGGGGAGGGGGGGCTCCTTCTTCCAAACGGAACTTGGAAAGCTTTTTTCCACAGTACTGTCCCTCCCCCCTCCGCTGCCCCCCACCCACCCTCTATTCATACGATCGCTTTATACACGTACCGTATTTGGCCATTCAAAACCTTTTTGTTTCAGCCAGAAACACAAAGTTATCATTCATCCGGGGGAAATCCAGACAACATATAGAAGCCACAGAGCAGACTCTTAATTTCCTGTTCAGTTAATAAGAAATGAATTGAAAAAGGAGAGGGGGGGGGAGCATTTGATGATCAACTTGTGGGGAAAGAGAATCTCGCAACAGAAGCTGAGGTCAGGTTTTCTTACTGACAACTCTGCAAGCCTGGTAGACAAAACAGAAGCCGGCAGGAGGATTCCTCGGCCAGAGGGTTCCCCATCCCAAGGGACTGCTGGGGGTGTTGTGTGGAACAAGGCACCTGGGTGGTACGGTTGCCAACTCTGGGCTGGAAAATTCCTGGAGATGTCAGGGGGAGCCCTGGGGAGGGCGGGGTTTAAAGCCCACCTTCCAAAAGCTGCCCTTTTCTCCAAAGGTACTGACCTCTGCAACCTGGAGGCCAGCTGTCATTGCAGGGGTCTCCAGACTCCCCCCATGATGGTCCCTCTAAGCTGCGGAGTCTTGCGAGTAAAAATGCTACTTTGTGGGCTCCTGGCATTAGAGTCGTAAGTAAGCGATTTGGCTGCTGCATCGATTAGTTTGCTCTGGAGCCGTCCCTTCCTGAGCTAAGGCAAAAATCTGTGAGCTGGAGGCTAAAAAACCTGTGAGTCAGCTCACACTCACTCAGCTTAGAGGGAACAGTGGCGACCAATGCTCCCTCTAAGCTGTGGAGTATTGTGAGCAAAAATTCTACTCTGTGAGCTGCTGGCATTAAAGTGGTGAGCGAGCGATTGGGCTCCTGCATAGATCAGTCTGCTCCGGAGCCACCCTTCCTGAGCTAAGGCAAAAATGTGTGAGCCGGAGGTTAAAAACCCGTGAGCCAGCTCACACTAACTCATCTTAGAGAGAACACCGGTGGCGACCCACCTGGGAGGCCTCCCTGGCTGAGACCTCACAACCCAGAGAAGCCAAAGGCAGCCAGTGCCGGAAGGTTCCCTTTGGGAAGTGAGGGAGGTGGGATAAGAAGACTGTTACGCCCCCCCACCTCACCCTGCCAAAGTTCCTGGCCAAAGCGCCCTTCTGCTTGGCCGCTGCCAGTTCCACCTGATCGCATGAAGGGCGCACTGATGCTTCTCAGTGCGACACATTCAACAAGAAGAAGCAAGGTTTGCACTGCTTCATGGGCACGACACTCCCAGCCACGCCGGTGTCCAAGTTTCATGCAGCAGGGCCTGCCCTTTTGGGGGTGGGGCAGGGCAGCTGGGCTGATAACAGCAGGGAAACTGAGGCATCTCATGTCCCAGTGGTCACTTACGGGTCTTGAGGCTGACTTTGGCCCTGGGATTTTTTTGGGGGGGGGACACCAGTGAGTTGAAGGTGATGCTTGGTGTTCTCAAGGTCTCTGATTATACTATAGGGAAAGGGGGTCTTGCTGTTTGACGTGGGGGTCCCTGTGAATCCGGGTGGCCTTTCCTAGGGAGGCTGAGCTAGATGGGGAGGGGGGGGTCAGGGGCTGCTCTGACACCAGGTATCCAGGAGGAGGTTTAAAACTGGGG
>NW_015172014.1:469774-470386 GCF_001447785.1 Gekko japonicus | reverse complement strand
GGCCTTGGATTGGGGGTTGCCCCAGGGACGTGGGCGATCAGGGGCCCAGGATTTTGAGGGGAGGAACTGGTTGGGGCGGGGGGGGACACACCTGGTGTGAGGCTGCAGGCAACACTTGGGGAGGGGTGAGCACAGAGAGGCAGGCTTTGGTGCTGACGTGTCCAGGAAACGTAAAGGGAAGAGGTTTGGGACTCGTCCTCAATTAGGAGGCTACCCTCTTTTTATTATTTATTGACAACAACAAGCCAACGCAATTTAAAATATGTGTCTTTGGAGAAATATATATATATATTTACCCTTCAGTACGTCCCGTACCAGTGGCCTTGAATCTTTGGGGAGGGTTGAATATTTAGCTGCCCCCCAAAACACAGACACGCACACACACACAGGCACACGCACGCAGGCACCTGGGGGCCCAGAGATGGTGTATTGGGGGGGGGTCTCTCCGCAGATCATCCAGACGCAGGCACCTGGGGGCCCAGAGATGGTGTATTGGGGGGGGTCTCTCCGCAGATCATCCAGAAAGACACCTGTGTGTCTCCCCAGACCCCTCCCCTCCCCTGGACCTGTTGCTGGGGGGGGGGGGGAATGGGGGGCAGAAAGGGTGGAGGG
>NW_015172014.1:453681-468839 GCF_001447785.1 Gekko japonicus | reverse complement strand
TGAGCCGCGCTCATCCACTGGCGGGGGCGCCGAAGAGCCCCCAAAGGCCTGCTTCCACGAAGGCCGCCTCCCTCCCTCCGATGACCCAGGCGCCGCAGCCCCTTCCACCTCTCTCTCTCTCTCTGTTGCCGCGTGATGGACACGCATGTGGGAACGCTCCCACGCGGGCAGAGGACGGGAGAGAGAGCACACATGCGCAAAGAGGCGCGGACACCGCACACCCTGATGCCACAGCCAGCGTGCCAGAGAAGAAAACTGCCTCTGCGCTTGTGTCTGCGCTCCCGTAACACCGCAGACTGTACAGAACAAGCATGCGTCTCTGACATGTGCAGACCTTCCTTCAGGACTTTCCTTTGGCCACGGAAAAGACCCCCCCCCCCAAAAAAAACCCTCTCTCAGGCTGCCCGGTCAGACTGGCACATCCCACAGGCCGACGGATGTCAGAGTCGCCTCGGAGCCAGATGAGCTGTGTGCCCTCCCTGGCAGAGCGGTGCCACTGGAGCCAGTGGTTCCGCTCACACCCAGACTGTGCTCCTAATGGGCACATCCCATAGTCCGACGGATGTCAGAGTCGCCTCGGAGCCAGATGAGCTGTGTGCCCTCCCTGGCAGAGCGGTGCCACTGGAGCCAGTGGTTCCGCTCACACCCAGACTGTGCTCCTAATGGGCACGAGACGATCCGTTGCTGCCTGCTAAACCGGGGAAGCATGAGGCGGTGGCAACAGAGGTCCTGCGCTGGTCCAAGTCCGGCCAGCCCCACCAGCACCACTCACATATAGCTCAGCCATGTAGCCCAGCATCCTGCTTACCTGAGGGACTGCCTCTCCCCCACGCGGGCAGAGGACGGGAGAGAGAGCACACATGCGCAAAGAGGCGCGGACACCGCACACCCTGATGCCACAGCCAGCGTGCCAGAGAAGAAAACTGCCTCTGCGCTTGTGTCTGCGCTCCCGTAACACCGCAGACTGTACGGAACAAGCATGCGTCTCTGACATGTGCAGACCTTCCTTCAGGACTTTCCTTTGGCCACGGAAAAGACCCCCCCCCCCAAAAAAAACCCTATCTCAGGCGGCCGGGCCAGATTGTGCCCTGTGGGGGCCTGTAAGAGGGAGCTCTTCCACCAGGCTTTCAATTAGGGGGCCAGCGTTAACACCCGGCGGAAGACAGGAAGGCCTGGCGGGATCTGGTCCATGGGGTCGCGAAGAGTCAGACTCAACTGTGCAACTCAACAACAACAACAACGTTAACACCGTGGCCCTGCCCCCCCAACATCAGCACCAAAGTAATTATCTAATAACCTGGCAAGGAACCTGGAATACGGCGATTGTTGTCATCAGGATGCCGAAGAACGCCACCATTGTTTACTATTTGCATTGCTGGCACTTCGTATTTGTTGTGGTTTTAACTGTTTTATCTGTTTTAATATATCTTGTTCAATGTATTTTTATGTGTGTGTCTGTAAGCCACCCTGAGCCTGCCTCCGCGGGGAGGGCGGGGTATAAATCAAATGAATAAAATAAAATAAACCCACCGCTGACCACTCTCCAAGCCGTAGGGCAGTGGGAACATTTTGCCGGCCCACAGCAGCTGCACCCAAGCAGTGCCACAGTGTCATAAGAACACCAGAAGAGCCCTGCTGGATCAGACCAGTGGTCCATCTAGGCCAGCACCCCATCTTCCCATGCAGTGGTCAGCCGCTTCCTCTGGAGGCCCAACCCCAAGGGAGAGAGGCTGAGGCTTTCTCCCAATAAGAACATAAGAAGAGACCTGCTGGACCAGACCAGTGAGGGTCCATCCAGTCCAGCATCCTGTCTCACACAGAGGCCCACCGGTTCCTCTGGAGGGCCAGGTACAGGGCATGGAGGCCGAGGCCTTCCTGGTGGCATAGAAGCAGAGGCTCCGGTGGCCACCAGACAGGATGGGTGCTCAGCCCCACCTGGGACAGACCTTTCTTGTCCAAATGTGCAGCACGGTGGGCGGCAGACAGACCGAAGTCTCCCTTCAGGCTTGTCCTCAGCACTTACCCCCAGGCCACCAGGCAGGCATACGGGCCTCTTAAAAGACCACGTGGCTTTGGCCCAATTTGCACACTTTCCCCACACCAACTCACAAGATGACCTTGAGGCAGACACCCTTCCTTCCAGCTTCCCCCCCCCAATACACAACTAACACTGACCTACCTCCCAAGCAGTGTTCCCTCTAAGCTGAGTTCGTGTGAGCTAGCTCACCGTTGTTTAGCCTCTGGCTCACACATTTTTGTCTTAGTTCAGGAAGGAGGGCTCCAGGGCAGGCTAATTTATGCAGTAGCCAAATTGCTCACTCATAACTTTAAGGCCACTAGCTCACAGAGTAGAATTTTTTGCTCACAAGGCACTACAGCTTAGAGGAAGCGTTAAGGCTGGATTGAGAAAATATGTGGGGAGTACTAAAGAAGAAGAGAAGATATTGGATTTATACCCTGCCCTTCACTACATTATAGTTCAGTGGTGGCGAACCTATGGCACGGGTGCCAGAGGTGGCACTCAGAGCCCTCTCTGTGGGCACGCGTGCCATCGCCCCAGCCAGGCCCAGACCATCATTAAAGTGTCAAAATTCTCTGCCAAATAATTTTAAGTAAATGTAAGCATTTGGGCTTGCTTTCCTTACTTTGTTTGGATCATCTTAAGTTAATGTATGAGTTGTTTTTTCTAAAGTAAAACCTCAGTATTCAGGTTAAATTGCCGTGTTGGCACTTTGCGATAAATAAGTGGGTTTTGGGTCGCAATCGGTCTCTAAAAGGTTCGCCATCACTGTTATAGTCTCTCCCATGACATTCTTGGGTTACCTGCCAAAGGAATATCTCTGTGTGCCTGTATGTGAAAGAGTCAGAGGACGCTAGGGAGGTACAGGCCAGTGCCCGTGTCCTTGTGAAATGTGCACAGATATTTATGTGTTCACTTATGAGGGGACCCTGAGGCGGGGCAGTGGTTCCCTCAGGAAAGCTTACCGGGGCTGCCTGGTTACCTGCCTCCCCAACCTCACTGTCTACTCTTTCCTACAAGGACAGGAATATTGTAGTGGAGAAACCGGAGACCGCGCTCTGCCATTTCCAGGGGTAAGTTCATCCTCCCCTCTGCATGCCAACGTTCACTTTGCGATAAATAAGTGGGTTTTGGGTCGCAGTTTGGGCACTCGGTCTCTAAAAGGTTCGCCATCACTGTTATAGTCTCTCCCATGACATACTTGGGTTACCTGCCAAAGGAATATCTCTGTGTGCCTGTATGTGAAAGAGGCAGAGGACGCTAGATTTTTATGTGTTCACTTATGAGGGGACCCTAAGGCGGGGCAGTGGTCCCCTCAGGAAAACTTACCGGGGCTGCCTGGTTACCTGCCTCCCCAACCTCACTGTCTACTCTTTCCTACAAGGACAGGAATATTGTAGTGGAGAAACCGGAGACCGCGCTCTGCCATTTCCAGGGGTAAGTTCATCCTCCCCTCTGCATGCCAACGTTGCCTCCCTATGAAGAACCAAAACACACATATAGTCCTCTGGCCAGTTTGGTGTAGTGGTTAAGTGTGCAGACTCTAATCTGGGAGAACTGGATTTGAGTCCCCACTCCTCCACTTGCACCTGCTGATGTGACCTTGGGTCAGTCACAAGCTCTGGCACAGCTGTCCTTGAAAAAGAGCAGTTTGTGTCAGAGCTCTCTCGGCCCCACCCACCTCCCAGGGTGTCTGTTGTGGGGAGGGGAAGGGAAAGGAGTTTGTAAGCCGCTCTGAGACTCCAAGTGAAGGGCGGAGTATAAATCCAATCTCTTCTTCTTCTTCTTCTTCTTCTTCTTCTTCTTCTTCTCATATCCTATTTGAACAGTCGTGAAGCCGCCGCATGCTGAGTCTCAGACCCTGGGCCCATCAAGGTCAGCCTTGTCTACTCAGACTGGCAGCCGCTCTCCAGGGTCTCAGGCAGAGAGGTCTTTCACATCATCTACCGTCTGGTCCTTTTAACTGGAGATGCCGGGGATTGAACCTGGGGCCTTGTGCATGTCAAGCAGAGGCTCTACCACTGAGCCACAGCGCCTCTTTACAGCTCTCTAGGGTCTCAGGCAGAGAGGTCTTTCCCATCACCTCCTGCCTGGTCCTTTTTAACTGGAGATGCCGGGGATTGAACCTGGGGCCTTCTGCATGCCAAGCAGAGGCTCTACCACTGAGCCACAGCCCCTTTTTACAGCTCTCCAGGGTCTCAGGTGGAGGTCTTTCCCTTTCACCTGCTGCCTTGTAACTGGAGATGCCGGGGATTGAACCTGGGACCTTCGGCATGTCAAGCAGAGGCTCTTCCACTGTTCCATGGCCGGTCCCCTCTTTCAGGCCCCAGGGGGCTCCCTCGCCCCCTCCGCCCCAGGCCCGGAAAAGCCATTTTCCCCACCCTACCCAAGAGGCCTGAAGAAACAGATTGCCAGGAGCTGGGGGGGGTAGGGGGCAGGTACCCAGGGATACCCCCTCCCCGCAGCCTCCCTCCCGCACAAAAGGGGTGGGATCCACCCTCTGTTCTCCCTCCTCCATCCGCATTGATGCATTTCCTCCATCCATCCCGGCCTTGCTGTCTCCTGGTTGCTTAGCAACCAAGCCACTGGGGCTCTGGGGTTGTCATGGCGACAGGCTCCTGCATGGAGCAGGGCTGGGGGGGTGGCATGCGGTTTTTTAAAAAGGGGGGGAGAATTAACGGTTTGCTATAAAAGAAAAGCACTGGGGGCCAAAGGTTGGAGGGAGGGGAGATTTTGAAAAGAGAGAGAAGTGGGGGGGGAGGGCGGCGGGGGTGCGTGGGAAATCCTGGAGTCCTTTCCTGCATCTCTCTCGTCAAGGCTTCTGATGCAGCTGCATAAATGTGGCCTTGTTGCCCCCAGCCAGAAACGGCCGCGTTTTGAGGCCGGGGGGGGGGGGCTGGCATTGGTGGCTGTGGCAACCCCAGACTGCCAGTCAACCTGGTAGGCACTGGGTGCCAGTCCACAAAAGTGTCAGCCACTGCAAATCTCCACGGTGGCAAAGGGACTCTTCCTTGGTTTTGCTGCAATGGATGGACAGGACACAGCTTATGCACACATGCACAGCGCATGGAGGCAAAGGGATACATAGAGATTGGAGAGGAAGCTCACAATGCCCCCAAAGCTGGTTGGTCTCTAAGCCACTGCGGGACTTTTCTGCTGCCGCCCTCTGAAACGATCCTGAACACTGTTCCCTCTAAGCTGAGTTAGTGTGAGCTAGCTCACAGTTGTTTAGCCTCCGGCTCATACATTTTTGTCTCATCTCAGGAAGGATGTGGCTCCAGAACAAGCTAACTGATGCAGCAGCCAAATCACCTGCTCCCAACTTTAATGCCAGCAGCTCACAAAGTAGAATTTTTGCTCACGAGACTCCACAGCTTAGAGGGACCATTGATCCTGAAGAGCCATGCATATTCTCTCTCCTGGCAGGGTCACCGGGATGGGTTTCAATGCCTTGCTCTCCGGCCAGCCTCACCCGAAATTCTATCCTTTCTGTAGGATGCTTAAAACAGTAAAGTGGTCTTCCATCTGTCTAGTGCCACCAAACTCTTCTCTTTGTTCCTGTTGCAAATGACCAGCTTCGCCTCTGCCCTGGGATCCTGCCCAAAGCGGCATCTCTCTGCGCTTTGCTGGACTGCTTCGGTTGGGCAGCAGAGCGCAGCAACCCTCCACACAGAACCATAGAGCTGGAAAGAGCCATACAGGCCAGCTAGTCCACCCACCCACCCCGCTCAATGCCGGATCAGCCTAGAGCATCCCTGGCCAGTGTTTGTCTGGCCGCTGCTTGAAGACTGCCAGGGAGGGGGAGTTCACCACCTCCCGAGGCAGCCGATTCCGCTGCTGAGTTACTGTTACTGTAAAATTTTTTTCCTAATATCCAGCTGGTATCTTTCCACCTGTAATTTAAAATCATGATTGCAAGTCCTCTCCTCTGCTGCCAACAGGATCACCTCCTTGCCCTCCTCTAAGTGACGGCCTTTCAGATACTTAAAGGGAGCAATCATGTCCAGTGTTCCCTCTAAGCTGAGTTAGTGTGAGCCAGCTCACAGCTTTTTAGCCTCCGGCTCACACGTTTTTGTCTTAGCTCAGGAAGGATGGGGCTCCAGAACAAACTAATTTATGCAGCAGCCGAACCGCTCGCTCACCACTTTAATGCCAGTAGCTCACAAAGTAGACTTTTTGGTTCATTGATCATGTCTCCCCTCCACCTCCTCTTCTCCAGACTGATAATTCCCAAGTCCCTCAGCCTTTCCTCCTAGGGCTTCTTGGTCTCCAGGCCCCGGATCATCTTTGTCACTCTCTGCTACACTCACTCCATTCCGTCCACATCCCTTTTTGAAGCGAGGCCCCCAGAACTGCACACAGGACTCCAGGTTCAGCCTGACGAATGCAGTGTACAGCGGGACCATGACATCTTGCAACTTGGATGTTATGCCTCTGTTGATACAGCCCAAGATTCCATTGTTGGTGGTGGAAATTGCCACCAAGTCACAACTGATTTATGGCAACCCCGCGGGGTTTTCAAGGCAAGAAATATTCAGAGATGGTTTGCCTTTTTCCTGCCTCCGCATCATGACCCTGGTATTCCTCGGAGGCCTCCCATCCAAATACTAGCCAGGGCCGACCTCGGCCATCTCAGAAAGATGCTACCAACCCACATCTTTGCATTCCTTCCAAACCGTTTCAATTGGTTTCAAAAGGGATTTTCACATAGTTTATAATTTCAGGGTTTGGAAATGTCCCAGGGGTCAGATTCTGAAAGACGTTGTCACTGAATTTAAAAAAAATGCACCACAAAATGGAGTCCCCTCTTCCTCAACCTCAAAGAAGAACAAGTTTGAGGCAGTACTGAGAATTGCCTGAAGAAATGTAAAGCTGACTACAAGGAATTCTGTTCTGAAATGGGCAATGCCGTTGGAACGAGAGCTGCCTTTCTAAAAGAGCAAGTGCTGATACTGGACTAGGTGTCACAGGGCTGGTCTTTGCCATTATTTCACACGTCCCAGGACTGGACCGTGCACCAGGAAATACATTCCGGGACTGAAAGGGTGTAAAGTCTAGCTCTAACCAAACTCTGATCAGGTTTGGTCCTTATCACAACCTTGCCAGTGAGTTCGCAAAAGCTGCAAGGCACAAAAATGAAACATACCATTAAGAGCAGGACAGAGAGTTTGCTTCCGTTTGTCAAATGTTTTCCAAGCTGGCGGCCTGCAGAAGATTTGCCCTGGTCAAGCTGCCCTATCAAAAGTTGTCCTGGCAATTTCAGGTCAGCGGGGTACCACCTGACCCCGCCCCACCCCTGCTCCTGTGGCAATGCCACCGAGCCCGTGTCTACCCAAACCAGATGTTCCTCTCCTAGCAAACAGCTACTGCCGCTGACAGAGCCTGCAAGGCGATAAGAGTGTTTGAGCAACGGGCTCAGAAACCACCAAGATGTTAAACATAAAAGCAGCAGAGAAACCACAGGATTGGGGGGGGGGGTCATCGTTATCACCGTCTCTCTGCCACAAATGTAATATGAGAACAAATCCTATACTGACGTTCTGCTACCAGAAGAGGATTAATGCCAAGAGGTGGAATTTCGACATAAGAATCTCATGAACACCCATGAAGCTACCTTATTCTGAATCAGAACTCAGTGACATGATAGAGGTTTATAAGATTATGCGTGGGTTAGAGAAGGTAGAGAAAGAAGTACTTTCCTTCCTTTCTCACAGTACAAGAACTTGTGGGCACTCAATGAAACCTGGTAGTTTTGGCCACTGTGTGACACAGAGTGTTGGACTGGATAGGCCAATGGCCTGATCCAACATAGCTTCTCTTATGTTCTTACATCTGTCATGGTCAGTGTTGTCTATTCAGACTGGCAGGCAGGGCTATTTTGGGGCAGGAACGCACAGGAACGGAGTTCCGGCTGGCTCCCAAGTTGGCCACACCCAGCAGGAACTCATTAGCATAACAGGCCACACCCAACAGCAGGAACTCATTAGGACTGGCTACATTAGGGGTGTGTGGCCTAACATGCAAAGGAGTTCCTGCTACGAAAAAAGCCCTGCCGTTTTGACAACAAACAAGGTAAACAGAATAAGAAGCAAAAGGTGGGTGTGGCTGAATAACCAAACTTCTGGTAATGTGGAGGTGCGGCTTAATATGCTAATGTGGTGCAGTCAGGGTGTGGCCTAATATGCTAATGAGTTTCTGCTGCTGGGTGTGGCCTATTATGCTAATGAGTTCCTGCTGGACTTTTTCTACCCAAAAAAACCCTGTTAGCAGGGGTTTTCCACGGTCTCAGGCTGAGGTATTTCACATCCCCTACCACTTGATCCTTAACCGGAGGTGCTGGGAATTGAACCCTCCACTTGATCCGTAACCGGAGGTGCTGGGAATTGAACCCTCAAAATCTTGCTGGCCTTTAAGAAGCTCCTGGACTTGAATCTAGGTAGTCTTCCTGAGTGTCACAACTCCAAATACAGAGAGAGAGAGAGAGAGAGAGAGAGAGAGAGAGAGAGAGAGAGAATTCACGTTACAGAAGAATGCTGCATTCACTCTCCCAATCAGGAAGCAAGTTTTAGGTACCCACATTTAAATGCTTTTTTTTTTTGCTCCACGAGCCCTGTGATTTAAAATGTTGACATTTGTATTTTAAAAAATAGGTCATGTATTTGAACTGGTGGCTCATGTTGCAAGAATAGCCGATACGAGTCCATGAATATGTTATCAGAATTATTTCGTTGCTTCTTGAAATTACGGAAGTGTAGATAATTTAGTTCCATCATACCAAATGCAGAAATTTGTATTTTACAAACACCTAAAAATGTAAACACCAAATGCTCACTTGGATCCAGCGATGGCAGTTACGAACATATGAAGCTGCCTGTAATTTTCGCCACTTGATTTTTAAAAAAAAAATTAATGCATTAATACTAATACTGTCTGTATTCGTTTTCTAGTTTTAATGTTTTTACCATGCTGTATATCGCTCAGAGCCCTGTAATAATAAGGACTGGGTGATTCATAAATGTAATATACTAAATAATAAATAAATAAAAACCAGACCCTCTGTCCCTCAGTCAGTCTTGTCTACTCAGACCAGAAGCAGCCCTCTGGAGTCTCAGGCAGAGGACTCTTAAAGCCATCTCCTACCTCGTCCTTCTAACTGGAGATGTTGGGGATTGGACATGGGATCTTCTGCGTGCCAAGCAGATGCTTTACCACTGAGCCACGGCCCCTCCTTAAATATGTGTGAGCCAAAACATAAAACAGCCTTAGCGTGGGTCTGCTTGCACAAAGTTCTTGCGCAACACCCAGCCTTTAGAGGCACCCCAAGAAGACACCGTGTCGTTTTGGCTGCAAGGCACTAACACGGAACTACTCGACCAGAATGCTGACCCGGATTCCGCCTCCCACCACCAGAATCCCATTCTCCAAACACCAGTGGGACCAGTTTGAGACCGAACGGAACAGTTTCGTATGAACAGCAGCAGTGTTTGCAGGCACAAGGGTAGATCGGAATTCGACTCGGAAATCCGCAAACGGAATCCAGCCCCAGAACTGCTACTGTAACCCAACAGAGAAAGTAAAGGAGCCTAGCAGCTCAGGGGAGAGAGGTGACACTCTGCATGTGCTCAGAGGCACTCATTTACTTCAAAACATTCCAAGGTCAACCCCAGGACTCAAGAGAGACCTCTGGCTTTAAATTTAACCCAGAACATGCCCCAACAGACACCATAGGGTGACAACTCTGTTCTGCCTTCCCAGTCTAAATCCCGGTTGCTGCAAGTCTCCTTTGCGCATTGATGTACCTCAACATATCTAGACTTCTGAAAGGATTTGGAAGCATCATTACAAAGAACCGTCTCTCTGGATGAGCGAAAACTTAAGGGAGCTGGCAATTAATTTCCAAAAAAGCCTCTTTCAAACCTCTGTATTGCGTTCATCACATGAATAAGATGAGGCAGATGCATGGAAGGTTATCCTTTGAAGTGGAGAAGGCCCACACGGGAGAATATTTGCATTGCAAGTAAGCAAGCGTGGATGGAACATTTCCTTCCTCAGCGGCGTTTCCCCAGCCCTGAGACCCAAATCTTCTCTGCAGGATCGACCTGCCTATTTTTTTGGCTTAGACTGGTTCAGTTTGCCCTTCCCTTCCATCAACATTGTCAACTGCAGACCTCAGACAACGCAGCGATTTCCAAACATATTTATAGTTTCACACATGCTTACAATTGCACTGAATCATGGATTTTGAGGTCTTTGGATCGCATAAACACTTACCCTCATACATAGCTATTAGAGTTGCAGGAACAAAGATGACATTTCTTTATAGGGATGCCAGCCGCCAGGTGGGACTGGAATCACAGCTCATGTCCCGACTATAGAAAGTAGTTCCCCTGAAGATGATGGATGCTTTGGAGGGTGGACTCTATGGCATTGTACCCCACTGAGGTACCTGCCCTCCCCACTTTCTGAAAAGTATGCAGGCGGAGAGTGATTTCAGCTAAGCATACCTTTATTTAGTTCAGGACAAAGACAACTGACCGGCTCGCAGGCCGGTTTATATGCATTTAGAAAACCCGCCACCAAGCACACCTAAACACACCCCCTACTCCCGATAGGCTATTTACAGTAACCGGGCGACCATTGGTCTCCCGGCTGGGAAGCTAGCCCTTTTGATTGGGCCGGCTAGGATCCTCCGGATCCTTTGTCTTTCGACTGAAGCTTACATAGGAATGGTGCCTGGCCAGCCCGGGCAAGTCCGGGTATGTCAGGCTGAATACCTTACACCTTCCATCCCCAAATCTTCAGGGGTTTCCCAGCCTGGATCTCACATCCCTACCCCCCATCCGCTTCCAGTGACCGGTGGGGGGGGGGCTGGCAACCCAACTTGGATATGAGTCCAGTCACACCTTAGAGGTCAACAAGAATGGGTCTCTCAGGTACTGCTGAACTCAAATATCACTGCTGTACTACAGACAAGCATGGCTACCCCCAAAATGATTTTCATGGAAAAGGACTGAAATAACGAAGTAGGATATGAAGGCCGCTCGGCCCCCATGCACACTGGCCCCAAGAATAAGAATGCTCTGGAGGAAATAGTTAAAACAGGACGATGCAGGAAGTTTGGCATAAAAACGTTAAAGCGTCACACACAAAAAAAGCGTCACAAAAATCAAGCTAAACTATAACACAGCACTTCGTGAAAATGCTGTTATACGGCTCTCATCTGTTTTGATTGTTTTTAACTGTACTGTGTACTGTACCTAGATGGTTTTATGTTAGGTTTATGACATGTTGATGTGCATAAAAATGCCTCCTGTTATTTAAATAATGTCAGTTGGCTGTATTAGTGTATCAAAACCAACATTGTTCTTTTTATCATGTTATAATTATGTTCTTCACTGTTATATGTTGAAAATATATATATTTTTTAAAATAGCAGATCAGGATGACAGCTCTCTGTGTATTGACTGTACTGTTTAAATGTTATTATGGAATTTGGGAACAGAAATGGAAATAGTAGGTACATCAGGTGAAGGGAAGCTGGTTTTCAGCATCTGGAGTTAAGCCATTAAAGGTAATTTTTAGTAAAAGGTAAAGGTTTCCCTTGCTCGAAAGCCAGCCGACTCCAACCCTAGGGGTGCGGTGCTCATCTCCGTTTCCAAGCCGAAGAGCCAGTGCTGTCCGAAGACGTCTCTGTGGTCATGTGACAGGCATGACGCCGCCGAGGCGCACAGAACGCTCTTACCTTCCCATCGAAGCGGTACCTATTTATCTACTTGCAATGTCTTGCTTTCGAACTGCTAGGCTGGCAGGAGCATAGACAGGAGCTCACTCGGTCATGAGGCACTCGGGTCTCGAACTGCCAAACTACTGACCTTCCAGTCTGCAGTTCAGCATCTTAACCACTTGAGCCACCGCAGCTTATGCTAAATACACACATAGAGGGATACATGTACATATAAACATATAAGCCAGTTTGGTGTAGTGGTTAAGTGTGCAGACTCCAATCTGGGAGAATCGGGTTGGATTCCCCACTCCTCCACTTGCACCTGGCTGGATGACCTTGGGCAAGCCGTAGTTCTGATAAGAGCAGTCCTTGAAAAAGAGCAGTTTCTGTCAAGAGCTCTCTCAGCCCCACCTACCTCACAGGGTGTCTGTTGTGGGGAGGGGAGGGGAAAGGAGTTTGTAAGCCACTCTGAGACACTTTTGGGTAGTGAAGGGCGGGGTATAAATCCAATCTCCTCCTCCTCCTCCTCCTCCTCCTCCTCTTCTCCTTCTTCTACATATATGAATACAAAATACCAACCAATTGGCTGGTATTCATTTTGTACATGTGCGATTTGTTTCAGTGTTGCCTGTTCTTTGTGTTTAGAAGGGGGACGAGGAAACAAATTTAAATAAATAAAACCAGTGGTTAAAAAAAATAAATAGATGGTTTTATGTTGTTTTATGAGGCCAAATGGCCTGATTAGCAGCACTGAACCTGCTTAGGCTGGGAGGGCGGGGTGCAAGTTAATTAATTAAATAAATAAAATAAGATCTCACAAGAATGTAACTTGCCCATCAAGGCAAGCATGATTCCCCAGTGGATCTGTCGAGAGCCCGCCTGCAGAGTTAGCCAAGGGAGCGAAGAACAGAGTTTCTGTGTTCTGTCGAAGTACCGCCCACTGGGGCCGGGCCGGGGGAGAGCTGGTGCTTCTGAGCCTGCATGAGTGTTGGGGTCGCCAGGTCCGGGTTGGATATTTCCTGGAGATTTGGAGAGTGGAGCCTGCGGGGGTAATAGCGTATCATAAACAGATACGATATCACAGTATAATATATACAGAAAGCAAGCAAGCACTGTACAAATAACAAGTGCTCAAAAAGTCATGCAAAAAGAGTAAATTTATATAACAAGAATAACAGAGGACCACATGTATCAGTAAAACCAAATTACATCATATAATGTACAGGTCCATGAACAGTGCAAGTCCATAAATGGTACGCAGGCAAAGACGAAGACTCCGGATTTTGATCTTCGTTTTGATAGCTCTTCTTCAAGAAGTTCACACTACTTCATAAAGTGTATAAAAACCTTCAGACCAGTAGTCGACTATTGTTTGTTCTACTGTTGATCGGGTGCCGGCTTTGAATGATTATAATAGGATTGTGTTTTTTCTTGTATACTGATCTGAAGACTTTTATACACTGTGAGTGCTGTGCGAAGGATTTTTCCTCCTACACATGCCATTTTAAAGTCTTCTGTACATTATGAGAACTTTATGAAGTAGTGTGAACTTCTTGAAGAAGAGCTATCAAAACGAAGATCAAAATGTGGAGTCTTCGTCTTTGCCTGCGTACCATTTATGGACTTGCACTATTC
Organism: Gekko japonicus; assembly: GCF_001447785.1. Lineage (NCBI taxonomy): Eukaryota > Metazoa > Chordata > Lepidosauria > Squamata > Gekkonidae > Gekko > Gekko japonicus. The sequence goes on along the minus strand of NW_015172014.1, from coordinate 455,460 downwards.
ATGGACCTGTACATTATATGATGTGATTTGATTTTACTGATACATGTGGTCCTCTGTTATTCTTATTATATAAATCTACTCTTTTTGCATGGCTTTTTGAGCACTTGTGGTCTGGTGTTATTTGCACAGTGCTTGCTTGCTTTCGGGGTAATAGGGCAGCCAGACTCCAGGTGTTGTCTAAGATCTCCTGGGATTCCAACTGATCCCTGGATGAGAGAGAGGAATTCCCCTGGAGAAAACAGCTCCTTTGGAGGACGGGCTCTATGATGCCATACCTCACTGGAGTCCCTCCCTCCCCAAGCCTCACCCCCCCAAAAAATCTCCAGGAATTTCACACCCAGAATTAGCAACGCTAGGAGAGCAGAGGGGGACCTCAGCAGAGCCCACCCTCGGAAGCAGCCCTTTTCTCCAGGAGAAGTGGCCTCTGTCCCCCGGAAATCATTTTGTTTACTTATTTCAAACATTTTAATGCCACCCATCAGGGTCCCCACACAAAAGCATTAAAATATTTAAACAATTGAAATACAGTTTAAAAAACACAAACTCCGATTTAAAACACATAAACAAACGCCGCTAGAAGGAGGGCCGATAACCGTTATCGGGGGTTTACCCCATGAAACCACAAAAAGTCTTCACCCGCTGGCAAAAGGCACCGATGGAAGGAGACAGACAAACGTCCCTGGGGAGGGAGTTCCAGAGTTCTGAGGCCACAACCGAGAAGGCCCTGTCTCTGGTTGCTACCTGTCCAACCTCAGACGGCCAGGGTACCTGAAGCAGGGCCTCTGAGGATGGCCAGAGCGAGAGGGTAGCTTCGTATGGGAGAGGGAGGTCCTTCTGGAAGATCTCCAGGCCCCACCTGGAGGTTGGCGACCCTAAGAAGTTCCCCGGCCTAGAGGTATGTAGCTGGACACCATCAGACGCAGGATGCTTCCCAGGGCAAAGGTCGGATCGGGAGTACAGAAGGCTGGACCTGAAGTGGGTTACGGAATTCTGGGCCCGGAAGACCCCCACGATTTTTGAAACTCAGTTGTCAGGTCGAAACTAACTCCTGCAGGTGGGGTTGCCAGCGCTTGGTTGGGAAACACCTCGAGATTTTTTTTTTGGGGTGGTGGAGCCTGAAGAGGGTGTGTGGTTTGGGGAGGGGAGGGTCCTAGCGGGGCATAATGCCAGAGCATCCTCCACCCTCCACAGCAGCCATTTCCTCCAGGGGAACTGATCTCTGCCACCGGGAGACCAGTTGCAAAAGCGGGAGATCCCCAGGCCCCACCTGGTGGCTGGCTACCCTACCTGCAGCTCTGGGAGACACGGCCAGGAACCCCTCCCCATGAGATGCCAGTTCACCGAACACCCCAGATGTTTAACATGTAAAAAACGCACATTCCCCTCCTCTCCCGTGTTCTCTCTCTCTCTCTCTCTCTCTCCCCTGTGTTCTCTCTCTCTCCCTATCCCGTGTTCTCTCTCCTGTGTTATCTCCAGAGGTCATTTCGGGGGGGATCGCGGGGGATCGCGGTTCCCCCGGGTGAGGTACAGGGGGGGTGGGGCACATGACGAAGCCCCGCCCCCTGCTTCCGGCCGCCCCGCTTCCGGCCCTCATTCAGCCAGGAGGAGGCAGGAGAAGAGGGAGGGTAAGTTGCTTCCTCCCCGCCTCTCCCCACCCCTGCCTGCCTGGGGCCAGGGAGGGCCTTCGCGGGGCTCCCTTGCCCCCCCGCCGGCCTTGCAGGTCCACCGCCGGGCCCCTCATGGGGCTTGGCAGTGGAGCTGCAAGGCCGGCAGTGGCGG
>NW_015172014.1:433125-453477 GCF_001447785.1 Gekko japonicus | reverse complement strand
CTCTCTCTCTCTCTCTCTCTCTCTCTCTCTCTCTCTGACTGCAACAAATTCAGCATTAAAAGTTCGTTAGGATGTTGGTGAGGCTGGGCTCGTCTGCTTCCCCCAAAGTCTTATGCTGGCATTTTCCTATTCATCAACTGTGAATTCTCAAGGCGGTAATTTCTGTTGGGCTGTCATTGAAAGAAAAAAAGCACAAGTTATTGTCGAAGTTGTCACTATGAATGAAAAAAGGAAGCCTAAAGAGGTTAATTCAAAAGATAGGTTTTAAAGGAATCAAATCCCCAAATATGAAATTTGCCTGTTTAAAGTGACACACGCAGACACACAATATAATTGGTCTCCCTGGGCAGGCTTCTTTCAAGAAAACATATCAAAATGCAATGTTTTGATACCCTTAAAAAAAAAAAAACGTGCTAGTTCCCACAGCCATTCACAAGGAAATCAGACACAAAACATAATCCAATCAAAAGAGGACATACCAGAAAGCCACCATCTATCCTTCAACAGCATAAGCACAGCCCCCAAACACCTGTTCATAGATAAAGCACCACTCAAAAACAGTGGCTTCTGAAACACAGCAAGCATGAGGGATAGGCAGGATTCTGCAATGCTGGAGCCACCACCAAGAAAGCCCTGCACTGGACAGAACAAATGGAGGACATTATATGGATTCTTCTGAAAACAACACTACTGTAAGGAAGTGGAGGAAAATATCTGCCAGGAAACAGAGTATGGGAATTAAAACCAAGATCAGTGTACAGTCCAGTGTTCCCTCTAAGCTGAGTGAGTGTGAGCTAGCTCACAGTTTTTCAGCCTCCGGCTCACACATTTTTGTCTTAGCTCAGGAAGGAGGGCTACAGAGCAAACTAACTTACGCAGCAACCAAATCGCTCGCTCACAGCTTTAATGCCAGTAGCTCACAAAGTAGAATCTTTGCTCACAAGACTTCACAGCTTAGAGGGAGCATTGATGTACGGTAGATTACTATTACGGATTATTTCGTGAAGGAGTCCTCAATGCGCCCAAGCGGTGACAGAGGGCGACAGAAGATCCCGTCCCAAGAAGGTTTGTCATCTGAGGTTAGACATGACATTGAACTCTCCTGAGCTTCCAGTGTCATTAACGTTGCAAATATCATTCATGCTTTCAGCTCTTGACTACAGGCTGGGGGGGGGGGCACAGAACCTAGAAATGGATGCTGAGTACCGTTGCCAACCTCCAGGCGGGGGGTGGCAATCTCCAGGGATTTCAGCTGATATCTGGACTGCAGAGGTCAGTCCCCCCCCCAGAGGAAATGGCCGCTTCGGAGGGGGGGCTCCATGGCATCGTACCCCACTGAGGTCCCTGCCTCCCAGTCCCCCCTCCCCATGCTCCCCCCCCAATCTCCAGGAATCTCCCAGCCTCGAGTTGGCAACCCTAGCTGAACCACAAAGCTTCACCGGTTTTGTGAAAACTCATCGGGGCAACGGAAGTGCTCCCTTGCAACTGATCTGGCAGCAGATCCTTAATGCAGAACTTTCACGAAATAATCCGAGGTGGGGTCAGCTATGCTGCCATGAGGGTGTTGTATGTTTCTAATTGCCGTGCATTCCTTCCCATGAGCTTACTTGCTTCTTCGCTGTAACGCATATCTCTCAAGGCCACTGGAGGCATCGGTGTGTCTAGGTTTCGTGGGAAGCTCCTTAACTTCCCAGCTTCTGCAGCCGTTAGAAATCGGCCAAATGCCCACGCGCGGGAGCCCCTCTAATTGGGCAGTACGTGTGGGGGGGTGCATACGAAAGCCCTATATCCTATTATGCGCATAGGTAACCCGCCATTCCTAACAGTGTTCATCTTACTGCATCTATACCTTTTCAATGAAAGTAAAACCTTCCTAGAAGCGTGTGCTTCATTGTCTTGCTGTGGACAGGTAGGTGACGGGGCGGGGGCCCCCCTAACCGAGGCAACCCCCCCCCCCCCCGCAGTGGTGCCTGCAGCTATACATACGAAGATCACTTCGAACATAAGGAACAGTTATTCCCACCCTACCCGCCCTTAGAAGGATTGTTCCATTCCCCGGAAGTCTGAACTCGGTTCCATTCTGTTCGTAGATGAAGCCATTCCATTTACTGGCTGGGATTTCTCTAACTGGCGAGAGGTGTGAACAGAAGGATCGCACCAGCGTACCCAGTGGAGAAGAGACACCAGGCCTGGCTCCCTGTCCAGACCAAAGGGGTTTCCCCGCCATTTAAGGCCAAAGGGCAGAAGCCGCCTGGAGAGGTTCGGTGCCTCTTACTTTCCAGGAGACGCAGGGGATTCTTCGGGGATCCAGAGGCCCAGAGAGTTTGTCACTTGCAGATGCAGCGGGGGTGGGGTGGGGTGTCAGAAGCAGTGTTCCCTCTAAGCTGAGTTCGTGTGAGCTAGCTCACAGTTTCTTAGCCTCTGGCTCACAGATTTTTGTCTCAGCTCAGGAAGGACAGCTCCAGAGCAAACTAATTTACGCCATAGCCAAATCGCTGGCTCACAACTTTAATGCCAGGAGCTCACAAGAGAAGAAGAAGAAGAGAGAAGAAGAAGAGGAAGAGATTGGATTTATACCCTACCCTTCACTACCCAAGGGAGTCTCAGAGCGGCTTACAAACTCCTTTCCCTCCCCACAAGAGACACCCTGTGAGGTAGGTGGGGCTGAGAGAGCTCTTGACAGTAACTGCTCTTTTTCAAGGACAGCTGTGCCAGAGCTTGTGACTGACCCAAACTCCTTTCCATTCCCCTCCCCACAATAGACACCCTGTGAGGTTGGTGGGGCTGAGAGAGCTCTGACAGAAGCTGCTCTTTTTCAAGGACAGCTCTTGTCAGAACTATGGCTTGCCCAAGGTCATCCAGTAGGTGCAAGTAGAGAAGTGGGGAATCAAACCGGGTTCTCCCAGATTAGAGTCCGCGCACTTAACCACTACACCAAACCAATACACCAAACAAAGTAGAATTCTTGCTCACAAGACTCCACAGCTTAGAGGGAGCCTTGGTCAGAAGGGCTCAGAGCCTGGATCTGTGGAAGCCAGGGTTGCCAAACTCCTGGAGGGGCCTGGAGATCTCACAGAATTACAACTGACCTCCAGATTCTCCTGGGGGCAACGTCTCGTTTGGAGGGTGGCCGCGCCTACAGCATTACACCTCACTGAGATCCCTCCCCTCTGCAAACCCCGCCCTCCCCAGGCTCCACCCCCAAATCTCGAGGAATTTCCCAAACTGGAGGTGGCAACCCTAGGATGGAGTTCAGGCCGAGGGGTAGAGTGGACTGGGAGTGCGGACCCTTTCTGCCCCGGGTGGAGGGGCAGGAGCCGACCCTACAGAGCTGTAGTTCTCGTGCAGTTGCCGTAGACCACACACGGGAGAAGGAGTCAAGTTTTCCATCCTTTAGAGTCAGGCGCGAGACTTGTTCCGAGCTGCCTTTGGAAACAGGCCCCACAAATTTTAGTTGATTGATTGATTGATTTCATTCAATTTACACCCCGCCCTCCCCGCCGAGGCAGGCTTAGGGTGGCTTGCGCAAATCAATACACAAATAACAATTAAGATCCACATCAAATCATCTAAAAACAGTTCAGTTACAAAACAATTCAGTATCGTAAGGGGCTAGCGATGATTAATTAATTGCTTAGCGATGGAGCACTGTGTGAGTGCCTACAAAGGTCTGACTAAATGTTCTGCTCAATGATCTTCCCGATACAAGCAGCGGCACAGGCTGTAGATGTCAGAGCCAAGGACCAGGGTTGCGGTGCTCATCTCCATTTCCAAGCTGAAGAGCCAGCACTGTCTGAAGACGTTTCCGTGGTCATGTGGCCGGCATGACTAAACACCAAGGCGCACGGAACGCTGTCACCTTCCCACTGAAGTGGTCCCTATTTATCTACTTGCAATTTCTTGCTTTCGAACTGCTAGGTATAAAGGTTTCAGGATTTAATTGCTGGTGGAAATTTTGGCCCGCTCTCTCTTCCCCACCATCTTCATCCTGCATTGTTTTATTGGATGGATGATTTATTTAAAATGTTTGTTTCTCACCTTACCTCCTCATAAGGACTCTCAGAGAAGCAAGCTATGGCCCCGGTCACACGGGCCAGAAAACGCGCGGGGAGGGGGGGAGGCGTGGCTGTTCGCCCCGGAGCAAAATAAAGTGTGGTAGCCTGATCACACGGTCCCCTGAGGCTTCGCGCTTAGACTGTTAGTTGGCGATCACATGCCGATGCTGGAGTGTGGCAAAGAAGCGGCGCGGCAAGTGTTTTGCGTTTCTGCGCATGCGCAGTTCCGCAGAGCAGCACTGCTTTCAGTTACATGTTTGTGCGCATGTGCTTACAAAAAACATCTGGTTTGCAACGGGACGTGGACGGGTGCCAGATGCCATGGGATACTAGTGCTCCCGCTATCAGACGCCCGCCCCTGCCCTGCATTTTCCAGATACTATTGCACTTTCCGAGGTACTTTTAAACTGCGCATCTTCGGTGGGATACCACAGGTTGGCCACGGGTACGCTACACTTCCCAGATGTTGCAGTGTGATCGCGCACTGGAAATTTGCCTGACATTTGCGTCTTTAGCGCGGCAACTTCTCCGTGTGAACGGGGCCAATGAAAAGAGATTAAAAGCCAGCTTTTACAATATATACATAAAACCAGCAATCAAAAACAAATAAGGAGAAGAGGGCAATAAGGGAGCGCCAGACCAGAGCGTCCCTCTGCGCCGGCAGGGGCCGCTGTGGAAGCCAGCTAACTGAAGTCCCCCCTCTAAGAAAGAACTGCGCGAAGAGGCATGTGACTGCCCGGAAAAAAAGACGGAAGGAAAAGCAAGAACATCTGCGTAAAAAGCCTTCGGAGGGTATCTGGTAGGGTTCCCATCCCCCTGAATTTGTGGCCATAGTTAGGATTCTAGTAAGTGTGTGTACACACGATACTCTGTAAGTTGCCCAGAGCCCTTCGGGGGTGGGCGGGGTAAAAATCCCATGTAATAATAATGAGTAATAATAAGTCTTCACCTGTTGGGGGAAGGCAATCATCAAGGGGGACAGAGGTATCTCCCCAAGGAGGGAATGCCATAATTTCGGTGCCACTACCAAAAAGCTCCTTCCTCAGGTTTCCTCTCATGGAGCCTCGGAAGGCAGGGGCACCTGAAGCAAGGCCTTTGAAGGTGACTGGAGAGGACAGGTAGGTTCGTATTGGAGAAGGCAGTCCTTAAGGGTATGCTGGTCCAAATCCGTATAGGGTTTTAGAAGAAGAAGAAGAAGAAGAAGAAGAAGAAGAAGAAGAAGAAGAAGAAGAAGAAGAAGAAGAGATTGGATTTATACCCCGCCCTTCACTACCCAAAGGAGTCTCAGAGCGGCTGACAAACTCCTTTCCCTCCCCCTCCCCACAACAGACACCCTGTGAGGTAGGTGGGGCTGAGGGAGCTCTGACAGAAACTGCTCTTTTTCAAGAACAGCTCTTGTCAGAACTACGGCTTGCCCAAGGTCATCCAGCAGCTGCGAGTGGAGGAGTGGGGAATCAAACCCTGCTCTCCCAGATTAGAAGAAGAAAAGGAGATTGGATTGATACCCTGCCCTTCAGTATCCAAAGGAGTCTCAGAGCGGCTTATAAACTCCTTTCCCTTCCCCTCCCCACAACAGACACCCTGTGAGGTAGGTGGGGCTAAGAGAACTCTGACAGAAACTGCTCTTTTTTCAAGGACAGCTTTTATCAGAACTACGGCTTGCCCAAGGTCATCCAGCCAGGTGCAAGTGGAGGAGGAGTGGGGAATCCAACCCCGTTCTCCCAGATTAGAGTCCGCACACTTAGCCACTACACCAAACTGGCACTTAACCACTACACCAAACTGGCTCTTTTAAAGGTCAATACCTTGAATTGGCCCCAGAAACTGATCTGAAGTCAGTATAGATGGAACAAGACTGGAGTCACATGGTCCCTACAGTCTCTCCCGAGTCTGGCAGCAGCATTTTGTACCAACTGCCCTTTCCAAACACTCTTCAAGGGCAGTCCCACAGCCCGACCATTACAGTAGTCTAATCTAGATGTTACCAGGGCACATAACCACATTGTCCAAGACGGGGCCACAGCAGGGTCACCAGCTGAAGCTGGTGGAAGGTGCTCCTGGCCAATGCTGTCGCCTGTGTAACCAACAGGAGGTCTGAGTCCAGCAGACCTTCCCTTTAAGGGGGAGCGTAAGTCCACCCAGAACAAGGGAAACCCAAATCCCATGTCAGCCCTTCCAGCCACCGGTAAGACCTCCATCTTGTCAGGATTAAAGTTTGGTGTAGTGGGTTAAGTGCGCGGACTCTAATCTGGGAGATTGTAGTCCCCCCCCCTCCACTCACAGCTGCTGGAGGCCCTCGGGCAAGCCACAGTTCTGCCAGAGCCGTTCTCTGTTCTGGAAAGAGCTCTCTCAGCCCCGCCTACCTCACAGGGTGTCTGTTGTGGGGAGGGGGAGGGAAAAGAGATTGTGAGCCGCTCTGAGACTCCCACTGAAGGGCGGGGTATAAAATCTCTTCTCTTCTTCTCCTTTATTGGCCCTGAGCCATCCCAAAACTGCCTCCACGCATCTGTTCAGGGTTTCTCCAGCATCCCAGACATCCGCTGAAAGCACAAGACAGAGCTGAGCGTCATCTGCACATAGGTGACGGCCCAGCCCACAGCTCCGGAGGACCTCGCCCACTGGTTTCACGTAGATGTTGAAAAGCACAGGGGACAAGATGGATCCGGCCGGCCAAGGGCCAAGCAGCAACCCCACCCCCTGGCTACCCCCTTCTCAAACCTCCCTCCCAGGTAGGACCAGACCCACCACAGAACGGTGCCTCCTAGTCCCAGCCTGGAAAGGTGGTCCCAGAAAGAAACCATGACCGATAGTATAGAAAGCCATGGAGGGGTCCAGGAGCACCAAGAGTCGCCCTCCCTCTGTCCGTCTCCTGGCACCGGTCATCCACCAGGCCAGCCAAGCCTGAAACCAGACTGAAGATTTACTAAATGTATTTGCTTATTAAATTGGATTTTTAAACTGCCCTCCCTGATGAAACATGGCTCAGATTGGCATACAACAATAGAGATGGACCCAGATCACAACTGTCAATTAGCAATAAAAACATGAAGTTGAGCAAACTCCGGAGGACGGCGGAAGACAGGAGGGCCTGGCGTGATGCGGTCCTTGGGGTCGCGAGGAGTCGGGCTCGACTGTGCGACTGAACAACAACATTAACAAAGGGCTTTAAACAAAGATTCAGACAATCCTTGAACTGGTTCGGTCACCACACATTCCACCCGCTTACACTGCCTTTATCTCATTTTCTGCTCATACGCAAGTCAGTGTACGTATGAGACCGTTCTTCTTCAATGGTCTGCCCTGAAAGTCAACTTGGAAACTCCACTGGGTACAGAATGTAGCAGCTCTGTTACTCTCAGAAGCTAAACGGAGCATGCAAGGTACACCCAATCGGCAGTCACTCTGCTGCGGTAGCTACCTATTAGTCATCGGGTTCAATTCAAAGCCCTGGTTATCACTTCACATAAGAACATAAGAGAAGCCAAATAATAAGGCACTGGCAGTTAATCTGCCCTGCAGAATCCAACCCTAGTGATATTTGGGATCTTTCCAGGGGATAGAAAACACCCACTTTGTTTAAAAAAAAATCCTCAACATCTTTTGGTATTAGACAAGGCACTCCGGGTGGCATCCCATCAGAAGAGGCCTGCTAGATCAGACTCAGGGGAGGGGCTGGTGGCTCAGTGGCAGAGCCTCTGCTTCACATGCAGAAGGTCCCAGGTTCAATCCCCGGCATCTCCAGTTAAAGGGACCAGGAAGTAGGTGATGGGAAAGACCTCCGCCTCAGACATAAGAACATAAGAGAAGCCAATGCTGGATCTGGCCAATGGCCAATCCAGTCCACTCTGTGTTACACAGTGGCCAAAAATACCAGGTGCCCTCAGGAGGTCCAGCAGTGGGGCCAGGACACTAGGAGCCCTCCCACTGTTGCCCCCCCAAGCACCAAGAATACAGAGCATCTCCTGCCCCAGACCGAGAGTCCCTATCTATACCTTGTGGCTAAGAGCCTCTGATGGACCTCTGCTCCGTATGCTTATCCAGTTCCCTGCTTGTCGCTGCCACCACCTCCTGTGGCAGTGGATTCCATGTGTTGATCACCCTGGAGAGCTGCTGCCAGTCTGAATATACAAAACTGACCTGATTCAGTACCAGGCAGTTTTGTGCATTCATGTAATCTTGTCAACCCTCAGGCTTCTCGCCAGCTAAACCTACCCAGTATTCGTAGGAGCCATTTTTCTAGCCTTACCCAGCTCCCCACCAAAATGGTTTTGTCTTGTTAGAAATCATTTCTGCGTGTTCAGCCTCACAGATGCCGGTCACAGGCACATGAACGGGGACGTGAAGAATCGTCAAAGTGACACTCTTGCTGGAAGTGTGTCCAAACAACAGGCTGTCCCCAGATATCTTCCAATTTGCCCACCCTTGAAATAAACAAATGTGGCAGGGGAAAGTCTGGGGCAGTGATGTTCTGTATTCTCTTGAGGAAGTCAGGAAGACCCCCACGCTTATGCCATTTCACAAGTGTTTGGGAACCCATTTTTCAAAAGGACAATAGGAGAAGGGGATATCTTGACCTAGATGGCCCAAGTTAACCCGATCTTGTCAGACCTCAGAAGCTAAGCAGGGTTGTCCCTGGTTGGTACTTGGATGGGAGAACACCAGAGAAGTCCAGGGTTGCTACGCAGAAGCAGGCAAAGCACACCACCTCGGAATGTCTCTTGTCTTGAAAACCCTACGGGGGGTCACCATTCAGTCAGCTGCAACTTGAAGCTTTTTGAAAAGAGAACAGAACTGTGGCCTCCACTACTGTATACACTATATAATATTTATTTGTTGTATATGTTACTCTGGAGCTGCGGTGGCTCAAGTGGTTGAGACGCTGAACTGCAGGCTGTGGAAGGTCGGTAGTTCAGCAGTTCGAGACACGAGTGTGCCGCATGGCGGAGGGAGCTCCCCGCTCTAGTTAGCTCCTGCCAACCTAGCAGTTCGAAAGCAAGAAATCGCAAGTAGATAAATAGGTACCACTTCGGTGGGAAGGTAACAGCGTTCCGTGCGCCTCGGTGTTTAGTCATGCCAGCCACATGACACCGGAAACGTCTTCGGACAACGCTGGCTCTTCGGCTTGGAAACGGAGATGAGCATCGCAACCCTAGAGTCAGACACGACTGGCTTTCGAGCAAGGGAACCTTTACCTTTATATGTTACTCTGCTCTTACTCCACTGGTTTCTACTTTTGTAATTCCATTCCTTTATGCTGCTTGACATAATCTATCCAATGCAAACTGACTCCTTTTGCATTACCAATCAGATCCCTCACGAAGATAGATCCAGGTGGGTCGTCGTGTTGGTCCGAAGCAAGAGAACAAAGTCCGGTGGCACCTTGAAGACCAACAGAATTTCATTTTGAGCATGAGCTTTTGTGTGTGCGCGCACTTCTTCACACGAAAGCTTATGCTCAGAGTTAAACTTTGTTGGTCTTCAAGGTGCCACTCGACTCATAGAATCCTAGAGTTGGAAGGGGCCCTACAGACCATCTGGTCCAACCCCCTGCCCAATGCAGGACTAGCCTAGAGCATCCCTGACAAATATTCGTCCAGCCTCTTCTTAAAAGCTATCAGTGAATGGGAGCACACCACCTCCCTAGGCAGCGGATTCCACCTCTGAACCCCTCATACCCCAGAGAGCACTATAAGAACATAAGAACATAAGAGATGCCAATGTTGGATCAGGCCAAAGGCCCATCCAGTCCAACACTCTGTATCACACAGTGGCCAGAAATACCAGGGGCCATCAGGAGGTCCACCAGTGGGGCCAGGACATTAGAAGCCCTCCCACTGTTGGCCCCCCCAAGCACCAAGAAGACAGAGCATCACTTGCCCCAGAGTCCCTATCTATACCTTGTGGCTAATATCCACTGATGGACCTCTGCTCCATATGCTTATCTAATTCCCTCTTGAAGCCGTCCATGCTTGTAGCTGCCACCACTTCCTGTGGCAGTGAATTCCAAGTGTTAATCATCGTCCATTCTTGTAGCCGCCACCACTTCCTGTGGCAGTGAATTCCAAGTGTTAATCACTCTTTGGGTGAAGAAGTACTTCCTTTTATCCGTTCTAACCCGACCGCTCAGCAATTTCATGGAGTGCCCACGAGTTCTTGTATTGTGAGAAAGGGAGAAAAGCACCTCTTTCTCTACCTGCTCTTTCCCATGCATAATCTATGGTTGGGGCCTCAGAATCATTTGACCCTCCCTGGTCCTAAGGAAGCCAGGCTCGCTATCACCAGGACCAGAGCCTTCTCAGTGGTGGCTCCATACTGGTGGAATGAGCTCCCGGAGGAGATCAGGGCCCTGTGGGACCTTTCACAGTTTCGCAGGGCCTGCGAGACGGAGCTCTTCCGCCAGGCCTTCAACTAGGAGCCGCCCCCGCTATCACCACCAACTCTCGGCTCTGATGGCTGGCTTGTGCGAAGAACATCGAGAAACTAGAAAACTTACAAGTACGCTGCCTGTATTATCAGCAAAACATCGACAGCACTTATTATTACTATTACTGATACTGAATTGCTCTGTGAGGATTTTATTGGATTTTAATTGCTATTTATATGTTTGTAAAAAAATTTTAATGAATGTCAGCCGCCCTGAGCCTGTGAATGTGGGGAGGGCGGGGTAGAAGTTGAATAATAAATAAATAAAAGGTTTCCCCTAATATCCAGCTCAAAACTCGGTTCTAGATCTCTCATGCTGTTCGATTTGTTTTAATACCATCTGGTGAGGGGAGATTCAGCTCTTGGAAGCTCATACCCACCCCCCAAAAAAATCTTGTTGGTTTCTAAGGCGCTGCCACTGAGCCACAGCCCCTCCCCGACATGAAGCTGCCTTCTACCAAATCAGCCCATCAAGATCAAGTATTGCCTACTCAGACTGGCAGCCGCTCTCCAAGGTCTCGGGCCGGGCCCTTCCACACGCCCTACTCCCTGACGCTTGTATGGTCCAGCAGACCCTGAAAACAGATTTTTAACGTTTTCACACACATACCCCCTGCAGCTGATTATCTCACTTTTTAAAGGACAATTGGGCGATGTAGATGAACCCTGACTGTTCCCTGGAAGGCCAGAGACTGAAGCTGAAGCTCAAATACTTTGGCCACCCAATGAGAAGGGAGGGAGCCCTCACTGCAGAAGGAGACCCTGATGCTGGGAAAGACTGAAGGTCAAAGAAGAAGGCGACAGCAGAGGATGAGATGGCTAGACAGTGTTATCGAGGCAATGGACATGAAGTTGAGCAAACTCCGGAGCACGACGGAAGACAGGAGGGCCTGGCGTGATGTGGTTCACGGGGTCGCGAAGAGCCAGACTCAGCTGTGCAACTGAACAACAACAACAGCTGAAGATTCATTGTGAACCAGAAAGCCACCCGCCTCTACCATGAGTTCCTTGGGCAAGATGCTCTCTCAACCTAAGCCTCCCCCCCTGCCCATCTGCAATAGCAAACAATATCCTACCTCGCAGGGTTGTTGTGTCAGGATAACAAGATAACGTGAAATACATCAACTTAGATCTCTAACAGGACAGAGACTGCCCCCTACTGGTGAGTGTATAAAAGAATCCCCACTGCCGCTTTGCTGCCACAGGGAACAGTCACGAATGGATCCGAGGCTGCTTTCCCTCTTCAAAAATAAGAGCTGCAGTTTATGATGGCCGCCCGGAGGCAAAGCGTGATCTTTGAGAGCCCGTCTCCTCCTCCTCGTTCCCGGGAGCGCTCGCTGAGAAGCCGGCATGAAGCTAGGAGGCAAGCAGAGGGTCCCTTGAAAAGGCACTAGGGCAGAGGGAGGGGGTCTGGCCGTGCCAGGCAGGGGCACAGGCAGCGGGCAGACTTTGCCTCCAATGATGCCCGCCCGCTCCCCCCCCCCAGACATTGAGATTAGGCTGAAACATTCCAGAAGCGAACGTTCACGACCAGCGTACACTGTGATCCAAATTACACCCCCTCTCCAAGCTTAAGAGTTTCAAAGTGCAATAAAGATATGGAGATACCCGCAGATTTTCCTGCAACCCACAGGGACTAGAAACTTTAAAAAGAAAAAGAACGAATCTTGCCATTCAAGGTGCTGAATTCAGACCCTCCCACACTTGAAGGGGAACTCTCTTCAGTCTGAAATGAAAACCACAAATCAGCGTCCACCAGTTTTCTTTCCCATTCACCAGGGTGAGACTTTGAGGTGCGCTCGTGAGAAATCACCTGGGTCTCCAAGTCTGTCGCCATAAGAGGAGCTTGACAGGATCCGACCAAGGGGACATCTAGTCCGGCATCTCTCTTCCAACCAGACGCCCTGGAAGGCCCACAAACTGGGCAGGATAGTATTAGCCGCCACAACTATTCCCCCCCCATAACAACTGATGTCCAGAGGTGCACTCCCCATGAACACCAAGCATGGCCGATAGCCACTGATGGACCTATCCTCCAACGTGAATGTGTCTAATTCTCTTTCCATTCCATCAGACCAAGTGGCCATCAAAACATCCTGTGGCAGGGAGTTCCACATGTTAATTGCCCATTATACCAGGGGTCCCCAAATAGTTTAAGCCTGTGGGCACCTGTGGCATTCTGAGACAGGGCGGTGGTCACAGCCACCAAATGTGAGGGGAAGTCCCTGTGCCGCGGGAAAGAGAGGTCTTTTTAAAACCACCCTGGGGGAGACAAGTGACCGATTAAAGCCAACAGTGGGGGCAGCTGATGCTGAAGCAACGATACTGTCATCTGCACCGCCAGTCAGACCTCCAACAGCCTATCAGAAGCTGTGGTGGGCAAGAACCCCGCCTGGTTCTGCCAACTTTCTGGAAACACTTGGCAGGCGCCAGGGTCGATGCCCTGGGAGCTATGCATTATGGGAAGGAAGACCTTTTTTTCTGTGCCCAATTTTGTTCGACTGAACACACATCCTAGAAGAAGAAGAAGAGAGAAGAGACTGGAGGATTTATACCCCCGCCCTTCACTACCCACGGGAGTCTCAGAGCGGCTCACAAAATCCTTTCCCTCCCCCTCCCCACAACAGACACCCTGCGAGGCAGGCGGGGCTGAGAGAGCTCTAACAGAAACTGCTCTTTTTCAAGGACAGCTCTTGCCAGAACTATGGCTTGCCCAAGGTCATCCAGCCAGGTGCAAATGGAGGAGGAGTGGGGAATCAAACCTGGTTCTCCCAGACTAGAGTCCGCGCACTTAAACCACTACACCAAACTGGCTCTCCTAGAGTTCTGGAAGAGAGTGAGACAATTCTCTCTCGGTGCCTCTTTCCCGTCTCCTCCTGAGCCGTCTCTCTTCACCAGCTGGGGAGCTCTGAGGACTTTGTGTGCAAGGGGCATCTTCTGCTCTGTGAGCCTCTGTGGACCTCAAGATTTAGGTCATGACGTTGTGGTGGTTGGAGCAGGACACGTCCTGGCAACCTCCTCACACGGGTGACCTTCAGGCCATCTGGCAAAAACCGCCCTCTTCTCCGCAGCCTCCTTACGACTAATTCATTCTATGTCTCTACAAACATTGCTTCGCCATCTTTCTTCCTTATGGAGCTCAATAGATATTTGCCACCGAGTTCGCCATCGACTTACGGCAACCCCAGAGGGGTTTCAAGGCAAGAGACGTTCAGAGGTGGTTGGCCCTCGCCTGCCTCTGCGTAGCAACCCTGGATTTCCTTGGCAGTCTCCCATCCAAGTACCAACCAGGGCCGACCCTGCTTCGCTTCCAAGATCTGACGAGATCAGGCCAGCCTGGGCCATCCCGGTCATGGCAACAGATGAACAGAGGTGTTTTGCCCTTGCCTGCCTCTGCGTAGCAACCCCGGACTTCCTCGGCGGTCTCCCATCCAAGGAATAACCAGGGCCGACCCTGCTTAGCTTCCCAGAGCTGCTGAGATCAGGCTGGCCTGGACTATCCAGGTCAGGGCGCCCCATAAATAAAATATATAAAATTGGAGTACATAAAAATACATAAAACCTACACTTTAAAAATAGCGATGGAGGACTGTTTTACCAAAATGCAGTCCTAATCAAAACGGTCTTCAGCCGCCTCCTGAAGACGGAGGGCGAGGGAGCCAGGTGCACCTCCCTGGGGAGGGGGTTCCCTAATCCTGGGGCTGCCACTGAAAAGGCCCTCTTCTCTCCTGTGCCCACCAGCTGAGCTCCTTTGATTGATGGGAGAGTCGGGACTCGCAGTGTTCCCCCTAAGCTGAGTTAGTGTGAGCTAGCTCACAGTTTTTTAGCCTCCAGCTCACACATCTTTGCCTTCGCTCAGGAAGGAGGGCTCCAGAGCAAACTAATTTATGCAGCAGCCAAATCGCTCGCTCACAGCTTTAGTGCCAGTAGCTCACAAAATAGAATTTTTGCTCACGAGACTCCGCAGCTTAGAGGGAACATTCTCCCTGTGGTCTTAATTCCCAGGCAGGAAATATGGCTTTGGTGTGTCGGATTCTGGATTTTGCCCATTTTTTCCCTTTTGTACCCCCCTTGCATTCATAAGGAAACAGGTGGTAGAGCTGAAGGCTAAATGCAAATGACAGCCACACCCTGAACTGTGCCTCCTTTTAAGCCCAGTAGCCCAGGGAACTTGGTCATTACTCTTTGGTCGGGCAGGAAATATGACTTTGGTGGTGCCAGATTCTGGATTTTGCCCATTTTTTTCCTTTTGTGCCCCCCCTTCATTCATAAGGAAACAGGTGGTGGAGCTCAAGGCTAAATGCAAATGACAGCCACACCCTGAACTGTGCCTCCTTTTAAGCCCAGCAGCCCAGGGAACTTGGTCATTACTCTTTGGTGAAGGAGATGATGATGAAGAAGCAGAAGCAGAAGCAGAAGCAGAAGCAGAAGCAGAAGCAGAAGCAGAAGAAGAAGAAGAACTGTGACCGGCCCAAGGTCACCCAGCTGGCTCCATGTGGAGGAGGAGAGTGGGGGACCAAGCCTGGCTGTCCAGATTAGAGTCTGCCGCTCTTATCCACGACACCACGTTGCAGAGCAAGTGCACTCTGCAGCTTCTCAGGAGTACTGCTGCCCGTCTCTTACTTGGTCTGTCCCAAGACGGGTCCTTTGCATGTGAAGAAACTGCCGCCAAGGCCTGAAGCCTGGCAGAAATTAGGGACCTGAACTCAGCACCCCTGACATATAGAGATAAGTGCAAAGTCTTACACTTAGGTACAAAAAATCAGGAGCTGCAGTGGCTCAAGCAGTTAAGACGCTGAACTGCAGGCTGTGGGAGGCCAGTAGTTCAGCAGTTCGAGACCCGAGTGTGCCGCTTGATGGAGTGAGCTCCCGTCTCTAGTTCCAGCTCCTGCCAACCTAGCCATTCGAAAGCAAGAAATTGCAAGTAGATAAATAGGTACCACTTCAGTGGGAAGGTAACAGTGTTCCGTGCGCCTTTGTGTTTAGTCATGCTGGCCACATGACCACAGAAATGTCTTCGGACAGCGCTGGCTCTTCGGCTTTGAAATGGAGATGAGCACCACAACCCTAGAGTCGGATTCTACTGGCTTTCGAGCAAGGGAACCTTTACCTTTACCTTTTACAAAAAATCAAGGGCACAGATATAGAATGGGAGGGACCTGGCTTGACAGCAGCACATGTAAAAAGGATCTAGGTGTTCTGGTTGATCACAAGCTCAACATGAGCCTGCAGTGCAATGTGGCTATGAAGAAAGCGAATGCAACCTTAGGATGCATTAACAGAAGCCTTGTGTCCAGATCACAGTAGGTGGTAGTTCCACTCTATTCTGCTATAGTCAGAGGCCTCACCTGGAGTCCTGTGTCCAGTTTTGGGCACCACATTTTAGGAAGGACGTTGACAAGCTCGAGTGTGTCCAGAAGAGGGCAACCAGGAGGGTGAGAGGGTTGGAATCCAAGTCTTACGAGGAAAGGATGAAAGAGTTGGGTCTGTTTAGCCTGGGAAAGAGAAGGCTTAGAGGGGACATGATTGCCGTCTTCAAATATCTGAAGGGCTGTCATGTAGAAGATGGAGCAGATGTATTCTCTCTTGCTCCATATTGCAAGACTAGATCTAATGGGTGGAAAATACAAGGGAGTCGTTACCGGCTAACTATCAGGAGAAACTTTCTAACTGTAAGAGTAGTTGAGCAGTGGAACAGACTGCCTGGGGAGGTAGTGGAGGCTCCTATGCTGGACGTTTTCAAGCGCAGGCTGGACGAACATCTTCTGGGCATGTCGTAGGGTTGTATTTCGGCTCTGCTCCTGCAGAGTGCAGGGGGTTGGACTAGATGACCCGCAAGGTCCCTTCCAACTCTAACATTCTACGATTCTATGAATGACAAGTGCCCACCCCACAGACTCCTGGTTTGGGGCTGTGGAGGGAAGGAACCGGCCGTCACCACAAAGTGGGCTGAAAGGTGTAGAGAGTGGAATGGGGAGGGGGCCTGCTGCTGCGTGGTGCCTGAAATAATCTCTCTCTCTCTCTCTCTCTCTCTCTCTCTCTCTCTCTCTCTCTCGAGAGAGAGAGAGAGAGAGAGAGAGAGAGAGAGAGAGAGAGAGATTTGCAATTCGGTTATTTCTGGTTGCCATGGCACCCAGAAGGCAGTAGAGATTGATGGGAAAGTGGGGGAGGCGTGGGGTTCAATGGGGCAAGGTGCCTTAAAACTGAGGGGAGAGATAATGGGAGGGGTCTTGGGGAAGGAAGAACACAGGAAACATGGGGTGGGAGAGAGCAAGAAGACCGATAACCCGGCAGGAAAAAGAAACTCTGGATACTTCCAGGCAGGGGTCATTTCGTAGAAAAAGAGGTGCAGGAGCTCATTAGCATATCTCATTAGCACAACTCATTTGCATAGGCCACACCCCCTGACATCACCGGAAGTGTGTCAGAAGGCAACACCCACTGCTCAGGCTCCACTGGACTGTTTTGGATTGCTAGCTATTGGTGGGGGGGGGGGACGTGCAGATCTGTCCTCACAGAGGAGGGAGAGCTGGTACCTGGATAAAACTTGGTCTTAAAGGTGCCACTGGACTGTTTTGGATTGCTAGCTACTGGGGGGGGGACATGCAGATCTGTCCTCACAGAGGAGGGAGAGCTTGTACCTGAAGGGGGGGCCCTCTGCAACGTACCTGGCGGCTTCTTGCTCCTCGTGGCCCAACTGAGGGCTGCTGGGAGCAGGGGGCGGGGCTTGTTGCATGTGCCCACCCCCTGGACTCCTTACTGCCGGAGCTCCGCTCCTGTGCGCTCCCGCAGGAAATAACCCCTGCTTCCAGGAAGGACTTTAGCAAGGGGCCCCGTCAATGTTCCCTCTAAGCTGTGGAGTCCTGTGATCAAAAATTCTCCTTGGTGGGCTCCTGTCATTAAAGTTATGAGCGAGCCATTGGGCGACTGCATAAATTAGTTTGCTCTGGAGCCATCTTTCCCGAGCTCAGACCGAAATGTGTGAGCCGGAGGCTAAAAAACTGTGAGCTGGCTCACACTCACTCAGCTTGGAGGGAACACTGGCCCCGATCCCACCTCGACCTGAGGTAAGGTTTCTGCACACCCGCGCCAAGTGGGAGGAAGCCCCAGGTGATGGGTTTGGCTTTCCGTAAAAGGGCCACCATGAGGGGGAGAGGTCTGTAAGGCTTAACGGAGGGAGATTTGGGGACTGGGCTACAGGCAG
Organism: Gekko japonicus; assembly: GCF_001447785.1. NCBI lineage: Eukaryota > Metazoa > Chordata > Lepidosauria > Squamata > Gekkonidae > Gekko > Gekko japonicus. The sequence continues at coordinate 435,795 of NW_015172014.1, read as the reverse complement.
GCAGAAAGGGGCCGCGGCGCTTTTACTACGTGGGGTGCTGCATAATAGGGAATGAGGCTGTCGGGGAGGAGGCCTCGCTGTCAGGTTCGGCTGGCCCAGTGCCCACCAATAAAGGTGGCACAAAAGGGGAGAGGTGGCAACTTTGCTGCCATTCACACCAAGAGATGGGCACCAATGTTCCTTCTAAGCTGTGGAGTCTTATGAGCAAAAACTCTACTTTGGAGCTACTGGCATGAAAGTGGTGAGCGAGCAATTTGGCTGCTGCATCAATCAGTTTGCTCTGGAGCCATTCTTCCTGAGCAAAGACAAAAATGTGTGAGCTGGAGGCTACAAAACTGTGAGCTAGCTCACACTAACTCAGCTTAGAGGGAACATTGATGGGCACCTGGGCAAATCTCTCATTTCCCCGAGGGATCCCCCCCCCCCCGGAAGTCAACCCCTCTCTGCCCTGTGAGGGCACCAAAGCTACTCAGCCTGAGCAGTGCCCACAAGTAATCTACGACACCCTACGGCTGCCCCAGAGATCAGAGAGGCATCCGACTAAGTGCGCTTTGACTCCCCAAAGCTGATACCCCCAAAAAGTTGTGGGTCTCGAAGATGCTACTGGACTGAAATCTAGCTGTCGTGCTTCAGACCAACACAGCTACCCTCTTGAACTATCTCCACAGAGATCAGGGATTCCCCCGAGCTGTCCTCTGAACATGTGGAGAGTGCTTTTCTCCCATAAATTCAGAACCAAGACTCTGCTGGTACCTGTGGGTAGTCAAGAGGGACATACTCCTGGGAAGAGAGCACAGGCGTCCACGCAGAGCAGGGAGGGGGGCCCATTGTGCAAAGCCCCTAACACCTTTTGCCTGAGTTGAGGGGAACCCAGCCCAAGTTGCCGAACAACAAGCTGAAGCCCAACAGGTAAAGCACTCCTGCCCTTGCAAAGATCTTCCAGTTGATTTCCACCTAGCACTGCAGTGGTCAGGCATACAAAGCGTGTCTGTTGGACTGCGAATAAAATGTTTGTTCGAGGCTTGGAGCCTTGCGGGGGCCACGGTCTGCCCCCCCTTCCCGCAACCCTCCCCACTCCCGTCCCTGACCCAGCCCCATATTTCTGCTCTGCCATTCCCTCTTCAGGCGAATCCCACCTTCTTTGAAAAGCGAATGACTGCAAGAGCAATGAATTATTAAGCCCTCTAAAGGTACACCTATTTGCTCTGCGGGCATATTTTCATTCTGAGTAGAGAACTTGGGACCGCTTCGTATCAAACACACTTTAGGGGGTTCCTTCTTGGAGGGGAGGGAAACAAACCGGAACCCCAACAACTTAAAAGCCGCACTTCTGAGCCGGGTAGTGTCAGTTACACCGGAAGCCCCCTCCTCATTCCTGTTCCTCAGCAGCTTGGCACTGAAGCCCCCAGAGGTGAGCAAACAGCCCAACTTCAATGCAGAAAGCAGCCGTCACCAGTGTTCCCTCTAGGCTGAGTTAGTGTGAGCCAGCTCACCGCTTTTTAGCCTCCGGCTCACACGTTTTTGTCTCCGCTCAGGAAGGATGGCTCCAGTGCAAACTAAGGTAGCCAAATTGCTCACTCCCAACTTAAATGCTAGCAGCTCACAAAGTAGAATTTTTGCTCACAAGACTACACAGCTTAGAGGGAGCATTGGTTGTCACCAGGGGTCATTTCGTAGAAAAAGAGGTGCAGGAGCTCATTAGCATGACTCATTAGCATAGCTTATTTGCATATGCCACACCCTCTGGCATCACTGGAAGTGTGTCAGAAGGCAGCACCCCCCCCCCCCCCGCTCAGGCTCCACTGGACTGTTTTGGTTTTCTAATTATTGGGGGTGGGGGGGAACATGCATGCAGATCTGTCCTCACAGAGGAGGGAGAGCTTGTACCTGAATAAAACTTGGTCTTAAAGGTGCCACTGCACAGGACTGTTTTGGATTGCTAGCTGGGGGTGGGGGATGCACAGATCTGCCCTCACATAGATCTGCGCAGAAAGGGGGGGGGAATAAGGAGGGGAAAAGGAGGAAAGAAGGAGGGAAAGAAAGATGGAAAAAAGGAGGAAAAGAAAGAAAAAAAGTAAAGAAATAGAAGGAAGGAAGGAGAGAAAGAAAGAGGGAGAGAAGGAGCAGGGGGCGGGGCTTGTTGCATGTGCCCGCCCCCTGCACTCTTTACTGCTGGAGCTCCGCTCCTGTGTGCTCCTGCAGGAAATGACCCCTGGCTGTCGCCATTAGACCAACATGCATCTGGCTGAAGGGGGGCTCCAAGCAACTCCGAAACTGAAGATGCCTCATCCACCCAAGGTCATCGTCCCCTCTGGACCACCGGCCCTCAGGGGGAGAGCCAGTCTCAGACAAGCAATGCTTGAAGCATCAAGGTGGTTCCCTCAGACCTCTTCGGGTAAGGGGAAGGCCTCCTTTTGATGCAGGAGGAGCCCCCCCCCATAATGAGTGAAATGGACCTGGGGAATCCAACCCATCGTGCCAGAACTGGCCGTGCTCGTCATCTAAATGTGCAGACTTATTTAATGGTCTGATTTATTTGATGGTTTATCTGCTTTACTTGCTTGACCGTCCTCCCCAAAACAGCTGACGTCGTTCTCCTCTCCTCTGTTTCATCCTCACAACCAGAGGTCATTTCGGGGGGGGGATCGCGGGGGATCGCAGTTCCCCCGG
>NW_015172014.1:411164-433097 GCF_001447785.1 Gekko japonicus | reverse complement strand
GGCCTTGCAGGTCCACCACCGGGCCCCTCATGGGGCTCGGCCGTGGAGCTGCAAGGCCGGCGGTGGCGGCCGGGACCGTTGGGGGCGGGGTGTGTGGCCTTATGACACACTTCCGGTGATGTCAGGGGGTGTGGCCTTATGACACACTTCCGGCGATATCAGGGGGTGTGGCATATGCTAAGGAGTTATGCTAATGAGTTCCCCTAGCTCTTTTTCTATGAAACGACCCCTGCTCACAACCACCCGGCGAGGTAGGTGAGGCCGAGAGTGGGTGACTGGCCCAAGGTCACCCGGCAAGCTTCCACGGCAATGTGAGGATTCAAACTTGACTCTCCCAGGTCCTTGTCCAACAGGTCCATCACACCACGCTGCCTCGTGCCACACTTAAGCCAAACAGGGAGGCAGGATACAGCTCCTTCTGTCCCCTTTTGGAGCTCATGTGGCCCCCAGACTTTAATTTTTTAAACACGCGTCTGTAATGACACCATCCGCCATCTACAGAAGTGCCACTAAAGCACATGACCCACAACAGCTGGGCTGCACCTTCCCTGAACCCCCTGAATGCGGGGTCTCCGGCAGAGAAGAGTTCCTCCCAGTCCCGGTAACCGAAAACCTGTAACTGCAGAGCTGCATGCCAAGCAGATACTCCACCACTGAGCCATGGACTCCCCCAAGCTTACAGAGGCCCCTGAGCCAGAATCAGACCACTGGCCCACGTAGAGGGTTGCAAGCAGTGTTCCCTCTAAGCAGAGTGAGTGTGAGCTAGCTCACAGTTTTTTTAGCCTCCAGCTCACCGGTTTTTGTCTTAGCTCAGGAAGGAGGGCTCCTGATCAAACTAATTTATGCAGCAGCCAAATCGCTGGCTCACAACATTCATGCCGGCAGCTCACAAAGTAGAATTGTTGCTCACAAGACTCCACAGCTTGGAGGGAGCATTGGTTGCAAGCTCCCACTGGGGAAATAGTGTGGTGGGTGGGGTTTGGGAAAGGGAGGGACCTCAGTAGAGCATCAGGCCACATGGTGTCCCCCCCCCCTCTGAACCTGCCACTTGCTCCTCCAAGGGAACAGGTCCCTTTCACTTAGAAAGCCAGAGGCTAAAAAACTGTGAGCTAGCTCACACTAACTCAGCTTTACAGGGAACACTACTCTGTAACTGGTTGACAGATCGCACCCAAAAGAGTGCTTGTGAATGGTTCCTCATCCTCTTGGAGAGGAGTGACAAGTGGAGTCCCTCAAAGGATCTGTCCTGGGACCTGTTCAACATCTTTATCAATTAGTTCTCAAAGGCTTTCACGGCCAGAGTTCATTAGTTGCTGTAGATTTTCCAGGATGTTTGGCCATGGTCTTGGCCAAGATCACGGCCACACATCCCAGAAAATCTACAGCAACTAATCTTTATCAATTATTTGGATGAAGGGATAGAGGGAATGCTTACTAAATTTGCAGATTATACTAAATTGGGAGGGGTAGCAAATACAGTAGAAGACAGAGTCAGGATACAGGATGATCTTGACAGGCTGGAAAACTGGGCAAAAACAAATAAAATGAATCTCAGTGGGGATAAGTGCAAAGTTCTGCATTTAGGTAGGAAAAATCAAATGCATAACTATAGGTTGGGGGAGACTTGTCTTGGCAGTAGTATGTGTGAAAAGGATCTAGGGGTCTTAGTAGACCATACACTGAACATGAGTCAGCAGTGTGATGCGGTTGCTAAAAAGGCAAATGCGGTTTTGGGCTGTGTCAATAGATGTATAGTGTCCAGATCACACGAAATGATAGTACCCCTTTGCTCTGGTTAGACCTCACCTAGAGTATTGTGTTCAGTTTTGGGCACCACAATTTAAGAAGGATGTAGACAAGCTGGAATGTGTCCAGAGCAGTGTTCCCTCTAAGCTGAGTTAGTGTGAGCTAGCTCACAGTTTTTTAGCCTCTGGCTCACACATTTTTGTCTTAGCTCAAGAAGGATGGCTACAGAGCAAACTAATGTATGCAGTAGCCAAATCATTCGCTCACAAATTTAATGCCAGTAGCTCACAAAGTAGAATTTTTGCTCACAAGACTCCAGAGCCTCGAGGGAGCACTGGTCCGGAGGAGGGCCACAAAGATGGTGAGGGGTCTAGAGACCAAGTCCTATGAGGAAAGGTTGAAAGAGTTGGGTATGTTTAGCCTGGAGAGGAGGCGACTGAGAGGTGATATGCTAACCATCTTCAAGTACTTCAAGGGCTGTCATATAGAGGATGGTACAGAGTTGTTTTCTGTTGTCCCAGAAGGTCAGACCAGAACCAATGGGTTGAAATTAAATCATTCGGCTAAACATTAGGAAGAACTTCCTGACAGTTAGAGCGGGTCCTCAGTGGAACAGGCTTCCTCGGGAGGTGGGGGGCTCTCCTTCCTTTGGAGGCTTTCAAAACAGAGGCTAGATGGCCATCGGACAGCAATGCTGCTTCTGTGAACTTAGACAGGTCATGAGAGGGAGGGCAGGGAGGGTTGCATCAGTGCTTAGTTCTCGTGGCCCTTTCTTACGTGGCCCTTTCTTACAATGCTGATTGCCACTTTGGGGTCAGGAAGCAATTTTCTCCATGCGAGTTTGGCTGGAGATCCTGGAGGTTTTTTGTCATCTTCTGGGTGTGGAACAGGGGTCACTGGTTGTGTGAGTTTGGGGGGGAAGTATTTGTGAATTTCCTGCGTTATGCAGGGGGTTGGACTAGATGACCCTGGAGGTCTCTACGATTCTAAGAGCCGGATTCGAGTCCAGGAGCCCCTTATAGACCAACAAGCTTTTCAGGGCATGTCTGTGCTTTCAAGCGTCCTTTGTCAGATACCCAAAAACCTGTTGGTCTCTAAGGGGCTCCTGGATTCGAATCTGGCTCTTTCAGTATGTAAACAGGACGTGTTAAACTATTTTGTAGTGAAAGGCAGAAAGTGGGGAAGGAGGAGGAGGAGGAGGAAGAAGAAGAAGAGGAGGAAGAAGAGGAGGAGGAGGAGTTTGGATTTATACCCTGCCCTTCACTACCCAAAGGAGTCTCAGAGCGGCTTACAAACGCCTTTCCCTTCCCCTCCCCACAACAGACACCCTGTGAGGTGGGCGGGGCTGAGAGAGCTCTTGACAGAAGCTGCTCTTTTTCAAGGACAGCTCTTGTCAGAACTACGGCTTGCCCAACTTCATCTAGCAGGTGCAAGTGGTGGAGTGGGGAATCAAACCTGGTTCTCCCAGATTAGAGTCTGTGCACTTCATGACTACACCAAAGTAGGGAGAAACCACTGGTCACAGATCGCTTTTAGTGTTAATGAAAAATTATTTTTTGCCGTTTGAATTTTTGCAGCCCTGCAAGGTGTTTTTCATAGTATCCCGAGGGCAGCACAGTGGTTCTAATGATGGCCTGGAACTGGGGAGGCCCAGGTTCAAATTCGGACTCTCCATGAAGATAGCTGGGTGACCCTGGGCCAGTCACTGTCCCCCTGGCCTACCTCACAGGGCTGATTGCAAAGGCCAGGGGGTAGGAAGAGCATGAAGGCCCCTCTGGATTCCTTTTAATATGATAAAAGAAGAGCCGGAGGCAAGTTTGACATCCGGACAGCAGTTTCTCAGTACTTTCTGGGAATCAAGCTGCTAGTCCTTTGGACACCAGAGAGGCCCAAAAGTGCATGAACACTTTTGGAAAGGGGGAGCAAACTCTTGCTGGGGAAGTGGGAAGAGGAGGCCAGAATACATTTATAGCCCATGTGATCCCGTGAGAAAAGAGCAAAGGTTCAACGGCACCTTAAAGACTAGCAAAAGCTGTGGAAGGGTGGGAGCTTTTGCGAGTCACGGCTCACTTCTTCTAAGAAAGTGAGCCAGTGACTCACGAAAGCTCCTCCCCTGCCACCAATTCTGGGAGTCTTTCAGGTGCTCCTGGACTCTTGCTCTTTTCTGCTGCTACCGACAGACTAACATGGCAGCCCATCTTGACCTGTGGACACATGAAGAAGACGCCCTCTACTGAACCAGACCCCGGGTCCATCAAGAAGAAGAAGAAGAAGAGATTGGATTTATACCCCCCGCCCTTCACTACCCAAGGGAGTCTCAGAGCGGCTCACAAACTCCTTTCCCTTCCTCTCCCCACAACAGACACCCTGTGAGGTAGGCGGGGCCGAGAGAGCTCTGACAGAAACTGCTCTCTTTCAAGAACAGCTCTTATGAGAACTATGGCTCGCCCAAGGTCATCCAGCCAGGTGCAAGTGGAGGAGTGGGGGAATCAAACCCGGTTCTCCTGGATTAGAGTCCGCGCACTTCGCCACGACACCAAACTGGCTCAGTAAACACTGGCAGAGGCTCTCCAGGGTCTCAGGTAGAGTCTTTTAGAGGCTCTTCCACTGAGCCGTGGCCCCTCTCCTAAGTCTGAGTCGGGCCCAAGCTCAAAAACATCGAGGCTGTTCAGCCTGCCCTTAAATGTATGCAAGTCATCTGATCGTGGGTGCTCAATAAAAGGCACTCATGTGCCTGTTTGAATGCCCACTTTTCTTTAACGTTATGCACCTGAACACACACACCTGAACACATGCCTTATACTGACTCAGACCCTTGGTCCCTTGAGGTCAGTACTGTCTACTCTGACAGGCAGTGGGTTACCAGGGTCTCAGGCAGAGGTCCTTCCGATCACTTACTACATGGTCCTTTTAACTGGAGATGCCGGGGATTGAACCTGGGACCCTCTGTCTGCCAAGCCGATGCTCTACCGTTGAGCTATGACCTCTCTCCATGGCTCTCCAGGGTCTAAACAGGGTTTAAAAATGATCCCCTGTTGGTGTTAACTGGATGTAACTTGTTATGATCTATTAATCCGTTCTATTAATTTATTTGTTCTATTGCCTTCCTTATTGTTCCTGTGTTATGCCAATAAAGGTCTATGTATATGTATGTATATGAGAAAGGTCTTTCACATCACCTCCTACCTCAGGCAGTGTTCCCTCTAAGCTGAGTTAGTGTGAGCCAGCTCACAGTTTTTTAGCCTCCAGCTCACAGATTTTTGACTTAGCTCAGGAAGGATAGCTCCAGAGCAAACTAATTTATGCGGGAGCCAAATCACTCGCTCATGACTTTAATGCCAGTCGCTTACAAAGTAGGATTTTTGCTCACAAAACTCCACAGCTTAGAGGGAGCATTGCCTACTTGTCCCTTTCAACTGGAGATGCCGGGGATTGAACCTGGGACCTTTGGCATGTCAAATGGATGCTCTACCACTGAGCCACGGCCCCTACTCGATGACTGTATTGTCACCCTCTCCCCCCGCCCTTCCTGATGGACTAGCTAAAGCAAAATAATATTACGCAGAGAAGAGAGTATAGATTTGTTTGCTTCCTATAATCTATACGGGTTCAGATTTTTTCTTGGCACAGTGCTCAGATGGAGAGGAGCGCCATTATCTATGTTCCCTGGAATGTGTTCCTCGGGGAGGGCCATGTGAGCTCATTTCTCTCTCCCCCCCCAGCTGTTCCACAGCTGTGGAAGATAGCCTTTTAATTTGGAGGCCTTTTAAAAGATTTTTCCCCCCGCCACTGAATGGTGGAGTTGCTCTTGGTAAACAGCTTACAATACCGGTTAATATTTCAATGCACTGGAGATGGTGGGTTTTACGTTTCAGAGGGGCAGCTTTGGTTCGAATTGAAGTGCTGTTTTAAATGTTGCGTTGTATGTTCTGTATGGTGGGTCTTGCGGTAACTCTGGCTTCGGGACCCAGCGGGAAAAGCGGGCTGCAGAAGTTTCCCCAACGAGAAATAAATAAATGCAAACCAATTACGTATATACTTCCGTACCTGTGGGGTTCGCTTCCCAGGTAGACATTTGCAAGCTCATCAGGCAAGGATGTGTGAGAACCAGGTTCGAATCACCGCTCTGCCACGGACGCTTGCTGGGAGGCTTGGGCCAGTCACTCACTCTCAGTCTCGCCTACCTCACAGGGTTGTTGTGAGCATAAACTGGAGGAGAGGAGGAGGCAAGCCAGCTTGGGTCCCCATGGGGGGGGAGTGGGGGGCAGAAAGGAAGCAAAATAATAATAATAAATAATAATAAACACGTTTTGTTTCACAGATGAGGTGCCGGGTCCCAAAACATGGCCCTGGGGCCTCTCCTCAAAGGCAATGCCCCTGGGGAGTGCTTGTTGTCACTCTCAGCCTCATAAAAAGCCCCCCCCCAGCCGCTCTTGGGTCTAACATATTTCTCAGCCACCCACCCGTTGCGTGGGGGCAGTCAAAGGCCAATCCGGGTTTGCTCACCGCATCTCGGAAGCATTTCCTTGGTTCACAATGTCTCTCCTATATTTAGTTTCTCACACACACCATACCACCATCATTACCACCAGCGCCACCAATGACTCATTCCAAGCCCAGCTTATCAATGGCAGGAGCCACGCCGGCGTGCCCCACACACGCGCACACACGCAGAGACACACACGGAAGTGTCACCTACCCACCGGATGTCCCCCCCCCCACCTCCTCTCCTGCAAAAGGACTGGCGTGCTCTTTCAAAGAATCCATGCCTCCGGACAGCATGGCGGTGGGGTTTTTTTTTTCATCCTTCTTCTCTGTCAGGACGAAACTTTAACAGCTGCAACATACCCCCCCCCTTGCCCGTTACAGGTGCGCAGCTCTCTACATTTCTGTGGGTTTGCAGGGGCGAATATTCTGGCGGATCATACTCCGTCTTCAGCAGAAGGAGGCAAGGAGGGTTTGGGATTTTCTGCCTCAGGTACCAGAATATTTTCAGCCAGCCTGGTTCCTCTAGAGCCCCTCTGGAAACCTCTCTGCCTTCGTCTGCGTTCTCAGAAGAAGCCTCTAGATTTCCACACGGAAATTACCACCCGGAATCTTTTGGGGAGACCACCCCCCCTCCACAGTTGCAGGAACCGCCTTTTGAGTCCTTAGTAGTAGTACTGGAAAACATCCTGTTTTCGGCAACCTTTTCCCCACATTTCCCCAGAGGGGGAAAAATGCAGCAGCCATGTGTCAGTTCGAGACCCCCTTCCCTCCCAACCCCCCACTCCCAGCACAAAGAGACACGAGAGGCCCTGGAGAAAGCCCTGGAGAAGACAAAGCAGAATCCGCACACAATTTTCCCCACGCCTTCGCTGCTCTGGCAGGCCCCAGAAAGCCACCTACCCCCAAGAAGCCTTCCAGGGAGGGGAAGGGATTCAGGCCACCTGTAGCCTCTGGCACCCGGAGCGTCGGGGCCTAGTCAGGAAGAGACTGCAGCTCTGTGGCAGAGGCGGAAGGCAGGCCCTGGGTGCAGCAGCAGCAGCTGAGAGCTCCGCTGAGAGGACCCCAGGTAGCTCAGAGCAGCGATGCCGCCGCCTCCCCACCCAAAATCCTAGAGAGCCACCGGCAACCTCAAGAGACAGACCTGAGTGAGACAGACCGGGCTCGGCATAGCGGCAGGACACTTGCTTGGCACCCAGAGGCTCTCAAGGAGGGTCTCCAGCTAAAACCCTCCAGTCCCCAGTGCTGGGAAAGACCCCACCCCATGACCTTGAAGACTGGCCGACAACCAAAGCAGACCAGACCGAGATAGACGGGTTAAACTCAGTGTTGGGCGGCTTGGGAGACACGGACTGTGACTCAGTGATCTCTCCAGCAGTGAGAGATGGGGAGAAATCTCTCTCTTCCTGAGACCCTGGAGAAGCCCTGACAGTCAGAGGAGGCCAGGTCACACTTGCCAGGGGTCACAGCCCTGCCACGCTATGGGGCCTGTTCACAGGCTCAACGCAGCCTTCTCTGCCTTCTCCAGTTTGGTGTCGTGGTTAAGTGCGCGGACTCTAATCTGGGAGAACCGGGTTTGATTCCCCACTCCTCCACTTGCACCTGCTGGATGACCTTGGGCAAGCCATAGTTCTGGTCAGAGCTGTTCTCTCAAGGACAGTTCTGGAAAGAGCTCTCTCAGCCCTACCTACTTCACAGGGTGTCTGTTGTGGGGAGGGGAAGGGAAAGGAGTTTGTAAGCCGCTCTGAGACTCTGAGTGAAGGGCGGGGTATAAATCCAGGCTCTTCTTCTAGATTACAAAGTATTTTGCATCCCTGACCCTAGATATTCACCACATGGCGTGGGTCCCGTTATACCTGTATTGTGATTTTTTTTTTTTTTGCTTTAGTGGTCTATTAGGATGTTGTGTTACATGTATTGTTCACTTGGCCACAAACTACTTTGGGAGAGGGGGGAACCTAGCAAAGTCATAAAGCGGCGCAGAAGCTCAGCAAAAATAAAATATACGGTCTGGATTTTTCTCCCCGAATTGCCATCTCTACACTGGCTTCCGAGCACACTGGCAAGAATCCACTCCTGCCCACTGAAGAACTCCCCCCCTTCCCTCTCGAATAGACTCAGTGACCAGGAAGAAAAAAAAAATCAGGATGCTTCTCTGAACACATCCTGAACTTGCAGCAGGAAGCACTTTCCAGGAGAAGAAAACCTCCCCAGACCCACCTACATCACCTGCTCTTGACACCTCCACCCTGTGAGCCAAGAAATCTGTGAATGAAAACTCCCCCAGAGTCCCCCCCCCTACTGAAGGGAGGATTTTCACTCCCTGCCGAGCCAAGATCTTCCAGGCACCTGATGACAAGCGGGGAACCGAGGAGGCAGACTTGTGTTCACCTCCTCGGCCTGAACCCGAGGAAGGAAGGAAGGAAGCCGACATCCATTCGATAAACCTCACGGGACCTCCCTCCCTCCCCCACCCGCCCAGCGACCAATTCACGGCCAGTCCTGAGAAGATCCGATAAAAGCCAAGACAGCTCAGCTGCAGGAAAAGGCCTCCAATCAATCACTCACAGCCCACATCCATTATTAACAGGTCTGGGCAATTTATGGGGGGGGGGAAGGCTCTCTGCAGTGGAAAGCAGCCCCCTACAAATGACTTCCTTCCACGAAGGGTCTGCTGCTGTGCCGCAAGCCATGCTTTGGCATCCCCACATTAATTGGTGTCCCCACCCGCCGGTGCTTTCCACGAGTCCTAATGCACAGCACAGCTTCTCTCTCTCTGTCTCTCTCTCTCTCGACTCCACCTCAAATATACTTTTTTAAAAATACAGTCCATTCTTACCCCACCAGGAGTTCAGGCACACGTGGGGCACCACCAAATTAAATTCATCTTGACCCCGTCGACTCCCGTTCCCCCCCAATCAGTTTGCAAAGGGGGAATCCCTCAGCCTTGTCACCCCAAATTGAAACGTACACCCCAATAGCAGACTACCCCCCCATAAAGTCTTACAACAGCGCCCACGTCCTCTAATGTTTTGTAGCAAAATTCAGGCACCACCACCCCCATTCTACCCCTCCCAATTTGTACTGGACCAATTCAGTGTCATACCCTGCGTCTCCCCCCTCCCAAACAAGAGTCCATATAGGAAAAAGAAAACCTATTCATTTTCTCTCTCCCCCCCACACTCCCCTTTAGAAAGCCCTCTCAAAACCCCCCCCCCCAATTCCCCAACCAATTGGAAGCTGACAACCACTGCGGTTTCCACCACCAGTTCCTACCAGCCGCACAAGACAACCCCCCCCTCTGTCGAAATCAGCATTCATGTACAGTTTGAGTGTGGTATTTAGCAAGCACTGCGTGTGTTTGACGGGCAGAACGGAATGGCTCCTTTCTGTGCTATTTCTGTCTCCCTTTCCCCCCACACATACACCTTTGAGATGTGCTCGCAACCCCCCCCCCCCCCTTCTTCTCCCAAGAACCCCAAGGAAGAGCTTCCATTTAAGCGTGCCCAGTCTGAAGCAAACACCTGTTCACTGGGCACCCCTGGAAACCCTCTCTCTCTCTCTCTCTCTCTCTCTCCCCCACCCCTTGCCTTCTTTTATAATTAAGCATGAGCCTCACCCTGATTAATCAGGATTGAATCATTCTGTTTCCAAAGGCCCGATGGGATGTGGAATTGCTCTAGGTTTCCATGGAGCAGACAGCAACCAAATGCAAAGAGATTTCTTTCCTTTTTTTAAAAAAAAGAAGAAGCAGGCAATTTCTCGCCCTGCTTCCTCTCAGCCCCTGCATGCCACATCAGCTCTGGGCTCATGGCTTCTGCTTCTCTCGTCTCCTGTCCTTGGAAGTAAGGAAAGTTTGTGAACAGCTGAATACCTAGAAATGCCAAGTGTGGCTCTCAGCAGATGCTCTTTCCCAACTCCTGGCCGTCCCTCGTACCTTCAAGACCAACCTCTTTCTCCCACCCATCTTGGCACGGGCAGGCCCCAAATCCCTTTCTCGCCCCACTGAATCGCCCACTTGCCATCGCCATATGCCTCCAGGAAGGCTTTTCAGCACAGCGCCTAAGAGAAAGGACAGCTATTGGGCTGTGGTGGAAGAGGAGTCTGATCCAACCCCACTGTACCAAACCAGGCCTTAAATGAGGCCTCAGGATCTCCATGACAGCCGCCCAAAAAGGAAGCCAAGGGAACGCTGGAGAGAACATCTGGAAGGAGGCTTGGGAGGCAGTCAGGAATGCAGAGGCACAGCAACCTCATCTTCCCCATCTCAGAGAGACCTACAACCGAAAAGAGGAACCCTCTTCCCTGTTGCTACTGGTACCCTTGCCCCTTCGAAAAAACAAAGCAGAGAGTCCACCAAGGCCCAAATCTAGCGTGCAGCCCTCCTCGGCCATGCCTAGACACCTTTTTCACAACCAAAGGCCCCACCGGGCATCAATGTGGGCCACCCAACCCCATAACACTTGGACTGACACTAAGGTTTCTTGGCCGTCTCCAAACCAAGGATGTATTGCGGAAGCGATCCTCCCTGCCCCCCTCCCTGCTTCCCCTTCAAGTCTCCCCCTTCTACCCACTAGGAAAAAAGCAAAATGCAAGGGACCCTCAGCCCTCCCCCTTGTTGTGGACTGAGCTCTTTTCACCCTAGCCCTAGGCAGGAGAGACCCCTCTACGGGAACCCATCTCAAAGTAGAAAGGGGACTGGGGAGGGGGGGGTGTTTATTCACTTCTAGCCCCGCTGATCCCTGGACCTCTCTAATGTGACATCCACACACAAAATGTGCACCCAGTGTCAGCCGTGTGGTGCCGCGTCCATCGCTCCCGCACCGTCATGGACACATCCGCCGCCGCAAGCTCTCCAGAACGCAAACCCGCTGGCGTCTCCCTTCAGCACCACGGACAGCGCCAGGGCTTCAGCACCAGGGCCAGCTCCCGTGCTCCACCAGCACCACGGACAGCTCCCGCTCCCCTCCATCGATAGGGGGACAATTCTAACCCCCTCCGCCAAAGCACCGCCAACCCCATAACTCCCCCACATCACCCGAAACAGCCTTAACCCACGCAATCACCAGCTCCATGGAAACTGTTCGTGAAAGCGGGGGGGGGGGTTGGCTTTTGAAGCCTCCCTCCCACTTCCAGCAACAGCCGTCTTCCATCTCTCCCCCTCACGCAACACCAATGGACCACCTCGGCACCTCGGCTGTGCCAAGCCGCCCCACTCCACCCAAGTCAGCAACAGCATCTCTCCCACGGTCGTCCACCACCACCACCACCACCACCGCCGCCGCCGCGCGCACACACCTTATACTCCGTACAGCCTTCTCCCCCCCCCTCCCCCACGCTCTTTGCAGAGGTGGGCAAAACTGCCCACAGTTCGAGACGCACAAACGCACATCTACCCTCCCGGAAGGTGCCAGTCTTACCTTGGTAGTGACTATACACAGGCAATCCATTCCTTCCTTGACACAAGCACCTAGCTGGGAAAGGTCTGTAGAACATCAGATATTCCGGGGTTCAGGGTTACTGCTCGCCCCCCTTACAATTGCTCGTGGGTAGCCTCGGCTTGACGTGGAGGAGGGGGTGCCGGTGCCCTTGCGGTCCCCCCCCCTGACTACCCTCTGGTGTTCCCTAAGGGTGCAGAAACTGACATTTGAGCGAGGGGGGGGTGAGGCTGTTGCAAGATGTGCGAGTGTGCGAGGAGGGAAAGGCAGCGTGTGTGAAAGGAGAGAAGGAAGGGGAAGGGGGGGGAGAGGCTTGCGGTGAGTGGAGGGGGGGGAAGTGACAGAATGTGGAAAAGGAAGGGGAGGGCGCGATGGTGGAGAGGACGCGCGGGCTGCTCCGAGAGAACCCTTTCTCCCTCCAAGATGGGCAGCCGGGGAGAGGTGCAGACCAGGAAGAGGTTTGCCTCCTAAGATCTGGGGAGCGAATTGGTGGAGAGAGACCGAAGCCTCTTGCTGCTCCCCATCAGAGGGAGGGGAGAGGGATGAGGAATATGGAGCGACGGGGGGGGGGCGGTGGAAGAGAAGGGGGCACAAAGAGAAAAAAGAGGGAGAGAGGGAGGGAGGAGAAAAAGAGAGCTAGAAAAGGTTAACCTCTCAAGTACTGGAAAGGATTCAGCTGGCGAGGAAGGTGGGCGGTGTGTGGAGGTAGCAGCGTCACCGGAGGTTAACTCTCCAAGCGCCAGAAGAGACTGAAATGGAAGGGAAGGGCGAACCGTGGGAGCGGAAGGGGGGGGGGAGTGAATGAATTGTGGCCATGTGTGTATAAGGATGCCTGTCTTGACACACATAGGTGCCCGCACGGACAGAGAGACAGATTCCTCTCCCTTGGCGAGGGCCAGGATGGATCAGAACCATGAAGTTCATGAAGTTCAAAGGAAGTGCGTGAGGTGCGGGCAGAGATGGCATCATGTGTCCAGTTCCTCCCATATAAGTACACACTACATAGGTTGCCTAGATGCTGTCACCCAGAGGGGGAGTCTGTTCAGCATGCAAACAGAAGTGTCCAGCAAGAACTGAGAGGGAGGGGGAAATGCCGAATGTGTGGGGATTTCTGCTTTGTGGACAGGTTGGAGAACATACACCACCATCATAGGTGAGCGTGTCAGTGTGTGTGTGAGAGAGAATGTGACAAGTTATCGGGGCACTCACAGAATTCGACTTTCCACCTGCCCAGTGTTCCCTCTAAGCTGAATTAGTGGGAGCTTGCCCACAGTTTTTTAGCCTCCGGCTCACACATTTTTGTCTTCGCTGAGAGAGGAGGGCTCCAGAGCAAACTTAATTTATGCAGTAGCCAAATGGCTCGCTCACAACCTTAATGCCGGTAGCTCAGAAAGTAGAATTTTTGCCCACAAGACCCCACTGCTTAGAGGGAGCATTGCGACCTGCCCAACCCACCTGGGATCAGAAAGTGAGTTGGGTTGAAAGTCAGGCGAGGCCCGCTGCCGCACACGCTCTGCACACAAAATCTCCCTGGATTCACACCCCTCCCCCCCTTTTCCCAGGAAGCCGAAACAGGGTTAAATTTGGAGCCGGGGTGTGGGATGAGAAACAAGAAGGAGAATGGACCGACTGCCAGGAAAATGCATGCATGTCTCAGAGAGACAGACAGAAATATATGGTCAGACGGATGTTGGGGTGGGAGGAGGGTTTTAAAACTGCAGTTAAAATGCCTGGATCATAGGAATGAGGGGGAGGCAAAAAAAGATCCGAGAGAGAGAGAGAGAGAGAGAGAGAGAGAGAGAGAGAGAGAGAGAGGGACTCAGTCTAACTATGACACAGAGCACGATAGAGAGAACATGTGTATATATCCCTCAACCCAAGAGATAGGCTACCAGATAGATATATTTTTGAAATTATACACGTAAACATACACAGCTGACTTCTGCCAAATCAGGCCCTTGGCCCATATAGTTCAGCACTGACTCCTCTGACTGACAGAAGCGCTCCAGGGTTTCGAGATCGGCTTTCTGGGGCCCTTTAACTGGAGATGCCAAGGACTGGAGCAAGGCGCTCTGCGTCCCAAGCAAGCGCTCCTCCAGAGAGGGCTGTGGCCTCTTACAGTCATGCCTCCCCATTCCCTTTGGGTTAAGCTCAGAGCTTCTTTCATGGGGGTCCCCCCCCCATGCTGATGAGAGGCCCCGGGCTCACTTATCGGCTGCTCTCGGCCCAGCCGCTGGGCGTCACACGCCGTCTACAGCATGAGAGTTTCAGTCCAGGCTTTTCTTCAGGTGAACCTCTTAAATGGAACCCCAGCAAATTAACAAACAAAGCTGCCTTCCACTGAACCAGACCCTCAGTCCATCAAGGTCAGTGTTGTCTACCCGGACCACCACCAGCAGCTCTCCAGGGTCTCAGACTTGAGGAAGGTCTTTCGCATTCCCTACTGCCTGGAGATGCCGGGGATTGAACCTGGGCCCTTCTGCATGCAAAGCAGAGGCTCTACCTCGAGCTCCTCTCTAAAGGAAGCCTTCAGTCAGAGCCTTGGTCCATCTGGGCCAGTATTGTCTACTCAGGGCCTCCGGCAGAGGTCTTTCACATCACCTCCTGCCTGGTCCTTCTAACTGGAGATGCCAAGCAGTAATTCCTTAGACACGATAATGCCACATCCTGACAGTTCAAGAAACAATAACACCTTGGGCTTCAATTCCCTCCAGTGGCAGAGACAGAGGTCTTTCCCATCACCTCCTGCCTGGTCCTTTATAACTGGAGATGCCAGGGACTGAACCTGGGACCTTCTGCATGCCGAGCAGAGGCTCTGACACTGAGCCATGGCCCCTCTTTACAGCTCTCCAGGGTCTCAGGCAGAGGTCTTTCCCATCACCTCCCGCCTGGTCCTTTTTAACTGGAGATGCCGGGGCCTGAACCTGGGACCTTCCGCATGCCAGGCAGAGGCTCTGCCACTGAGCCACAGCCCCTCCCCAGGAGAGTTAGGTGACCCAGCCAATGCTTGGGGGGGGGCAACATCTCGGGGACGGGCACACAAAAAAGCTTTGGGTAGAGAGGTTCAACCTGTTTATTATTTTTTTTAAAAAAGATGCAGAGAGAGGGAGACAGGCTCAGTCCATAAAGCACAACCCGAGGGGCATTTCTCCTGCAGAAGCTGCACTTAAA
The DNA here is from genome assembly GCF_001447785.1 of Gekko japonicus. Lineage (NCBI taxonomy): Eukaryota > Metazoa > Chordata > Lepidosauria > Squamata > Gekkonidae > Gekko > Gekko japonicus. The sequence continues at coordinate 418,257 of NW_015172014.1, read as the reverse complement.
TGGAACATTCGCAAGTACAGGCTTAACCAGGGCGTAACCAACCTATGATTTGGCAGGTCATCTTATTTATTTATTTGATTTTTTTCAGGCGCCACTCACCCAAAGGGTCTTGTGGTGACTTACAACATTAAGTCAGCAAATATAATAGACAGCAAATATAAAATATTAACACTAAAACCTTAAACCATTAAAATATATGGCAGGCAAGGTAAAGACAAAGGTCTCCCTTGCTCGAAAGCCAGTCGAGTCCGACTCCAGGGTTGCGGTGCTCATCTCCATTTCCAAGCCGAAGAGCCAGCGCTGTCCGAAGACATTTCCATGGTCATGTGGCCGGCATGACTAAACACCAAGGCACATGGAACGCTGTTACCTTCCCACCGAAGTGGTACCTATTTATCTACTTGCAATTTCTTGCTTTCGAACTGCTAGGTTGGCAGGAGCTGGAACTAGAGATGGGAGCTCACTCCGTCATGTGGCACCCAGGTCTCGAAGTGCTGAACTACTGACCTTCCACAGCCTGCAGTTCAGCGTCTTAACCACTTGAGCCACCGCAGCTCCATATGGCAGGCACCACACCACTAAAAGGCCAAGCTAAACAATTCGGCCGTGCCTGCCTTGTGGAGGAGGAGGAAGAAGAAGAAGAGGAGGAGGAGGAGGAGGAGGAGATTGGATGTATACCCCGTCCTTCACTTGGAGTCTCAGAGCGGCTTACAAACCCCTTCCCGTTCCCCTCCCTACAACAGACACCCTGTGAGGTAGGTGGGGCTGAGAGAGCTCTGCCCTTGAGAGAACAGCTCTGAAAGAATTTATGACTGACCCAAGGTCACACCAGCAGGTGAAAGTGGTGGAGCAGGGAATCAAACCCAGTTCTCCCGGATTAGAGTCCGCACACTGAACCACTACACCAAACAGATCCGGCAGGGCGCTGGCGTCATCCGAGAGTGCATTCCAAAGGGCAGAGGCCACAACGGAGAAAGCCCTTCCCCTGGTGACAGCTGACTAGGCCATCCCGGGGTCAGGCCCCTGCAAGAGGCTTCTAGGCGGTGACTGAAGGTGAACAGAGGAAACTCAAACCAGGTGACAGCTAACTAGGCCATCCTGGGGTCAGGCCCCTGCAAGAGGCTCCTAGGCTGAAGGTGAACAGAGGAAACTCAAACCAGAATCTAAAGCCATTCACTGTAACTGGTCTTAACTCGAGCGTGACATGCCAACTACGAACATCCTGTGGCTTCATTGTTTCTCGTGGCCCGGGACAGTGTAAGCCACGACTGGCAAGGGAAGAGCGCGGAGGCCACGGAACAAGCATCTGGCAAGACCAACCAGGATTCGAACTCCCCTCTTCAGGCCGCGTCCTGCTTTCACAACCTAAGCATATTTCAAATAAGACGTCGTTTAGAAGAAGAGGAGAAGAGATTGGATTTATACCCCACCTTTCACTACCCAAAGGTGTCTCAGAGTGGCTTACAATATCTTTTCCCTTCCACTCCCCACAACAGCACCCTGTGAGGTAGGTGGGGCTGAGAGAGCTCTGACAGAAACTGCTCTTTTTCAAGGACAGCTCTGAGAGAACGGTGGCTTGCCCAAGGTCATCCAGCCAGGTGCAAGTGGAGAAGCGGGGGAATCAAACCCGGCTCTCCCAGATTAGAGTCTGCGCACTTAACCACGACACCAAACTTATTTTATTTAAAATATCCAACACGAGATGGATGGACTCACTCAAGGAAGCCACAAGCCAGTTTTAGAGGATGTTAATTCACGAGCATGAAATTGAGCCAACTTCAGAGGACGGCGGAAGACAGGAAGGCCTGGTGTGATCTGGTCCATGGGGTCGCAAAGAATCGGACTCGACTGTGCGACTGAACAACAACAACAAATTCATTGGGTCGCCACAGGTCGGGAGCGACTACTTGACAGCCTCCCACTTCAGCGAGGGTCGACGACCAAATGGCTCCTTCCGGAAGTCCACGTGCAGGGGGAAGAGGAGGGTTAATTTAAAAAATACGCCAGGAAAGAGGAGCGAGAGAGAATAAAACCAAGACAACACTGGTGGAAACGGCTGCGGAGACGTGACATTCATTTGCACGGCCGGCCAGATCTCCAGAGACCCCTCGGAAGATACTCCCGCTTCCTAAAAACTCCTGACAGGCCCCGGGAAAGGTGTCAGTCAGCATCACGGCGCCATCAGCACCCCGTTGAGGTCCCCTTTTGCTTTGGACCCAAAAGCCCACCAAGTCCTGCCTTCTGTGTCTGACGTGGGCAAGGCCAGATGCTTTAGTGGAGCATGAAGATCCCAAAAATCGCAAGACAAGAACTGGTGGGCACTCCATGAAATTGCTGAGCAGTCGGGCCAGAACAGATGAAAGGGAGTCCTTCTTCACCCAGAAAGTGGTTAACGCATGGAATTCCCTGCCGCAGGAGGGGGTGGTGGCTACAAGCAGGGACGGCTTCAAGAAGGAACTGGATAAACATATGAGGCGGAGGTCCATCAGTGGCTATTAGCCACAAGGTATATTGCAAGTCGATAAATAGGTACTGCTTCGGTGGGAAGGGAACAGCGTTCCGTGCGCCTCGTTCCGTGCGCCTCGGCGTCTAGTCATGCCGGCCACATGACCATGTAGAAGTCTTCAGACAGCGCTGGCTCTTCAGCTTGAGCACCGCATCCCTAGGGTCAGATTTGACTGGCTTTCAAGCAAGGGAAACCTTTACCTTTTACCTATAGATAGGAACTCTCGGTTTGTGGCAAGGGATGCTCTGTATTCTTGGTGCTTGGGGGGGTCAACAGTGGGAGGGCTTCTGGTGTCCTGGCCCCACTGCTGGACCTCCTGATGGCACTGGTATTTCTGGCCACTGTGTGACACAGAGTGCTGGACTGGATGGGCCCTTGGCCTGATCCAGCACTGGCGTCTCTTATGTTCAAAACTCAGCCTTCCCAGAGCCTCCTCCAGAGGTCAATGTGGAACCCTTTTCCTTGGGCTGCACCTTCCACCTGCTCTGTGGGGTGGGTGGGGGACCTGCCCTATCATCCGTCTCAGCCCCGGCTTCTTGTCCTCCCTACTCTACGCCAACAGGACAAATTGTGAAGTCGTAAGTCACGCGAGCAACTGAAATTGAGGTCGGGTACAGGAAACCACTACCCTGACCGAGGCTGCTTCCGGCGAGGAGGGGGGCTTCCTCTCCAGCTCTTGTGGGGTCAGCTACAGCCAAGGCAGCAAAGACTGCTGGTTTTGCCACCATGTGGGAAGGTGACGGCGATGCTCTGGAGTGCATAAAGATGCTCTGGAATGCATATCACGGGCAGGGCCTGTTGCGTAGCACGGGCTAGGGGCTCGACGCTGGGTGTTACTCCCACTAACGCCATCAATTGTGATCTGTCTGTCAGTGAACTGGGGGCACCCTTCATGGACCTGACAAAGTCGGCCACTGTTCGTGAAAGGTCATGCCGCAATAAATCCATCACTTTTTATGCTGCTGCCCCGAAACTCCTTTCTGACGTTCTTCCTTTCTTTTCTTCTTTTCCTTCTCCCCTTTTTTAGCTGCAAGAGGCTAACTGAATTGTTTGCACTACGCTGGAGCAGCTCTCATAAGCACAGCGCTCACAGGCCCTGCTCTGCCACGGAGGGATCTGCTGAGGCTTGGCCCCCAGCTCTCCCCCCCCCCCTGAAGTTCTTCCCAGACTGTCTTTTGAATAAACTGGGCTCATCATCTCCCACAGAGAGAGTCCGGCCTTGGCCCAACTAGCCCAACTGGCAAAGACCCAGCCCTGCCACAGAGGCCCTCTCCTCCTGAAAGTGTGGTTGTCAACCTCCAGGTGGGGCCTGGAGCTCTCCTGAAATCACAACTCCTCTCTGCATGACAGAGATCAGTTCCCCTGGAGAAAACGGCTGCTTTGGAGGGAGGATTCTTGTTTTTGTTTTTTTCTAATTCACAATGTATTAATTTCTGTAATGAACAATAATACAGGTTATTGACCTTATTTTCCATCAGTCTATTATAGTATTCACCCCCCAAAATTATTAATAATAGAAAGTGTTCTCAAACTTATCCACTAACGTCTGCTATACCTAATTACTAACCAAGAATTGCTTCCTATTCTGAACCCTATTGTCTTACCAGACCCGTTAAATATAATTCCATTTAGTTTCCTGAGTTCTTTTCCCGTATTCACATTAGTTACAGTACATATATCCAGGGGTCATTTCCTGCAGGAGCGCACAGGAGTGGAGCTCCAACAGTAAAGAGCCCAGGGGGCGGGCACAGGCAACAAGCCCCACCCCCTGCTCCCAGCAGCCCCCAGTCAGAGCAAGAAGCAGCCAGGTAAGTTGCAGAGCCCCCCCCCCGGCCCCCCGGTCCAAAACAGTCCAGTGGCAACTTTAAGACCAAGTTTTATTCAGGTACAAGCTCTCCCTCCTCTGCGAGGACAGATCTGCACGTTTCCCTCCCCCCAATAGCTAGCAATCCAAAACAGTCCAGTGGAGCCTGAGCAGTGGGTGTTGCCTCCTGACACACTTCCGGTGATGTCAGGGGGTGTGGCATATGCAAATAAGTTGTGCTAATGAGTTATGCTAATGAGCTCCAGTACCTCTTTTTCTACAAAATGACCCCTGCATATATCGGCACAATAACATACACTGGACATTCTTCCGTTCACTGTTTACTATTATTACATACTTCCAAACTAATTTCTTCTTCAGAAAATCCAGCTTCACCTAAAAAAGGAAACCAAATGGGGCTGCCTCTCATTCCTCCTGTGAGAGGACTTACGGGGGGGGGGGCAAACCCCCTTGGAGGGAGGCTTCTATGGCACGATGCCCAGCTGAGGTCCCTCCCCTCCCCAAACTTTAACCGCAAAACTCCAGGAATTTCCCAACCCAGAGATGGCAACTGTAGATGGTGGGGAGATGGGGAAAGACACCTGGGACGTCTCCTGTGTGTCAGCTATGCTGCCATGGGGGTTGGGATGTCCTTTCAGTGTCTGTGTAAATTGCTTTCGCATTCCTCTCTCTGCTTTGCGCTGAAATGCTTATCTCTAAAGAAGTACAGGTGGTGGTGTGTGTTGTCTGCCTTCCAGGCCAGCCATGGGAGCCAAACAATTCCCATCTTCGCATAGTAATGTTTGCTGGCTTTAGCCCGCGTGCGGGAGGGTGCCTAATTGGCCAGCGGAGTGGGGTGTGTGTGCATACGAATGCCCTATATCTCATTAGGTTCGAAAGGCAACTGCTATTCTTAATAGTGACTATGTTAATACATCTATGGCTCTTCAATAATAGTATAACCTTTCTAAAGAAGTGTGTACTCTGCTGTTGGCTGTGGGTTCTGACACTGTGTCAGACAACTGCCGGATGATGGGGGAGGGGAGACAAAAGCAAAACCTCCCCCCTCCGCAACCGGAGATTACTCTTTGGAACTCACTGCCACAAGATACTGCAGCAAGCACAGGTACAAGAATTCGACGGCTACGTGGTGGGAAGGAGCGGTCTGGGCTGCCGCAGCTGGAGGTGCAGACTCAGGTATCAAGAGAGCCCACTGGCCGGGAAGGGACCCCGGCCTCACCCCTTTCCTTCTCCTTCTGTTCTGCCAGCGCAGAAGTGCTAAAAATTAATTAACCAGAAAAGCGCACTCAATTAGAGAGCAGGTCCCCCGGCGATCCCTCCCAACTCACCCTCCCCTCCCCCACGGCCCAAGGCCTCTCCGGCTTCCCTTTTGGCTTTCCTATCAGGGGGCTATTTCCTCAGCACGTACCCCCACACACACACGCACACCCTGCCGTGAGCCTGCATTTCTCGAGGGTGACCGGGCTAATGAGGGAGAGACTGGCGTGGCTCCCGGCTGCCAACTCTTTGGGTGGGGAAATTCCTGGGATTTTGGGGGGTGGAACCTGGAGAGGGCAGGGTTTGGGGGGGGGACGCCAGAGGGTCCCAGGTTCAATCCTCGGCATCTCCAGTTAAGGGAGCCGGCAGCAGACGATGTGGCGGTTCCGAACCATACCGGCCTCCATACCGGTCACAAGCTTCAGGCTTCAGGGCCTGGCCTGAAAGGATCTGTCCCCAGAGCGATCTTTTGCCCTCCCGCTTCAGAACCAGGCACACACCAGAGGCAGACGCAATCCTGCCCCAGAGAACGGTGGACAGGATGACTCCTGGAAAACACCCAGCCCCGTGCGATAGATATCTGCTTTCTCACAGCACTGGCACACAGAGAGGACTGGGAACTACGAAATCCAACAGAAACTCAGTCACCTTCAGCCTCTCTTGCAAGCTGGCCCGTAGCTAACGTGGGGCCCATGGGGCCTGGCCCCCTCTTGTTTTTTCTGGGGGCCCTCTTTCCCAGACTGACCCCAAAGTGCCCCAACCTGCCGCCTGCATTGTGCTTTGATTTAATTAGCTGGCCCCCCGAGGCCCCCTCCCAAAAAATCCCCTAGCTATGGGGCTGCTTGCAAGGGAGCTGAGGTGCTCCTTAGAGACACACATGAAACCGCTGCATACTGAGTCAGACTTTTCATCCATCAAGGTCAGTCTTGTCTATTCAGACGGGCAGCACCTCTCCAGGGTCTCGGGCAGAGGTCTTTCCCATCCCCTCCTGCCTGGTCCTTTTTAACTGGAGATGCCGGGGATTGAACCTGGGACCTCCTGCATGCCAAGCAGAGGCTCTACCACTGAGCCACAGCCCCTTTTTACAGCTCTCCAGGGTCTCAGGCAGAGAAAGGTCTCTCACATCACCTGCTCCTTGTTTTAACTGGAGATGCCAGAGGTTGGACCAGGGACCTTCTGCATGCCAAGCAGAGGCTCTGCCACTGAGCCAGGGGCCCTGCCTCCTGTTCCGAAGGAGAAGGAGAAGGAGAAGGAGAAGCCAAACAGATGCTCTGCCACTGAGCCACAGCCCCTCTTTAGAGCTCTCCAGGGTCTCAGGCACAGAGGGTTTTCCCATTACCTGCTTCCTGGTCCTTTTAACTGGAAGCCACAGCCCTTTCCTAAAGCACTGCCTCATACATGAGCATGCATGGAGTGGCCTTACACTGACTCAGACCCTGGGTCCATCAAGGTCAGCATAGCCTACTAGGACTCGCAGTATCTATCTAGCGACTCAGGCAGAGAGA
>NW_015172014.1:403878-410880 GCF_001447785.1 Gekko japonicus | reverse complement strand
CCCAGATTAGAGTCCGCACACTTAACCACAACACCAAACTTAGCAAAGAGGAGAGGAAAAAGTGAGGGGGCCATGGGAGGTTTGGGGAAAGGCACGGCTGGTGTAACAAGGGGGGTAGAGACGCAGGGCAAAGAGGGGCAATAAAATCAGGGCTGGCCAAAGGATGGATTGCTCTGAGCGGCTGCATCAAACAGCTCAGGACCGGCACTCTGGATCTCCCGGGACCTCTCAGCAGCAGGGACGGAGCACCACACCACCAGCAATGCTCCCTCTCAGCTGCGGAGTCTTGTGAGCAAAAATTCTACTTTGTGAGCCACTGGCATTAAAGCGGTGAGCGAGCGATTTGGCTACTGCGTGAATCAGTTTGCTCTGGAGCCCCATCCCTTCCTGAGCAAAGACAAAAATGTGTGAGCCGGAGGCTAAAAAGCTGTGAGCTGGCTCACACTAACTCGGCTTAGAGGGAACACTGACCACCAGTATCCTCCGCAGGAGACCCAGTGGGAGGCAGCCCCGGTTTCCATGTCTCTGACACTGAACTCCTTGTGTCTCTTACGAATTGGTTGAAGTTTTACGGGGGGTGTTCTGTCACCCAGAGCAAGGTCCGTGTTATGGCCAGAGCGGTCCCAGCCGAGCCCCTGTGCCCAGACAAGCCCAGCAGGCTCCCGGAACTGAGCAGAGTGCCCCCCCGTAGTACATCAGCCCCTGCCTCTTTGTGCCACTGAACGGCTGCAGGAGAGAGGCCATTTTGAGAAGCCGCTTTTCCATGCCATCTTCTGGGTGTGGAACAGTGGTCACACTGCAGGTGTGGAGGGGGAGGTATTTGTGAATTTCCTGCCTTGTGCAGGGGGTTGGACTAGATGACCCTGGAGGTCCCTTCCATCTCTATGAGTCTATGAAATGCCTGCCATGATTTCTCTGTCATCCGTTTCCCCACATTGACATTAACTTATTTATTTATGCCACATCCCCCCCCCCTTTCTCCCCAGTGGGCACCCAAAGGGGCTGACAACGATCTACTCTCCAATTTATCCTCACAGCAACCCTGCGGGGTAGGCTAAGCTGAGAGAGTGTGACTGGCCCAGCGTCACCCAGCGAGCTTCCATGGCAGCGTGGAGATTTGAACCCGGAGTCTCCCAGATTCGACTTGGACACTCGAACCTCTCTTTTAGGCAAGAAGCTTCTAACAAAGAAGCAAACAGGTTCACACACTGAAGGCCTGGATGCTCATCCTAGATACGTGGAGATGCGTTATAGTTTCTCATTGACGGAAGAAACGCACTTTATATGAGCTCAGAGGCAACCGCCCATCCCCAGGCTGAGCCACCAGGCATCGAAACAGCAGATCTTCCAAGGCGAAGGCTACACAGAGCAGACACAGCAAAAACCCAAAGGAGAGAAAGAGGGGGCGTACCTTAGGCCGAGCCCTCCGCGAAGACGTGGTGACGGGTGGGGCGTCCGTAACTGTCGCTTCATAGAACTCCTGGATGTCTGGACCCGGGGCAGAAAGGCAAACAAGACAGTCAGCTGGCAGCCGGACGAGAGTTCCCCCCAGTTCTTGCCAGGCAGGTTTCATCTCTGTAAGCTGCAAACCCACTTTTGATTACTGGCATTCACTACAGAAATCTCACGCTCAGAGTTCTGAGTCTACCCAGGTTAAAACATGAAATGGGTGAGCGAGTGAAAGAGTCTGGCGAAGCACAACTGGAAGCAGGAGATGGCCAGTTCCACTGCGGGCCTGATGGAAGCCCTCCGGGGGCCTGATCTGGCCCCTGGGCCGCATGTTTGGCACCCCTGCTCTAAGCTGAGTCAGGGTGAGCCAGCTCACAGTTTTTTAGCCTCCAGCTCACACCTTTTTGCTTTAGCTCAGGGAGGACGGCTCCAGAGCAAACTAATGTATGCAGTAGCCGAATCGCTCGCTCACAACTTTAATGCCTCTGGCTCACAGAGTAGATTTTTCTGCTCACAAGACTCCGCAGCTTAGAGGGAGCACTGATCCCTACACCAGAGGTCTGGGAGGAGCCCCCTCCCCCTGCAGGGTAGGCCGATCTGGGCCCTTGGCCTGAAGAAAGTGGGCCCCCTGGGGTGCGGCCTTAAACTTCCCCGGGCATCGGCACGTGGAGCTCCCGTCAATCGCCTTAGAGGTCAGCAGGTGGCTGCCCCCGGGCCCAGCTCAGAGGTAATTACGAAACTAGGATTAAGCGCTATGTTTAGAGCTGCCACGAGCTGAGCCACACTCCTCCCTCTCTCCCTCCCTTCCTGCCTGGGCCACCCCCCATGCAGGTGCATAGCAAGCTGGCCCGGGTAAGCGACGAGGGGGCTCTCCGGATCTCGGGAGAAAGGATTGGGGCCCAGCCAAGTGGCCGCCGACGGGCCGATCTGGACAGCTCAGCAGGCCACAGAGCTGGCCAAGGGCCCAAACTGCACAGCTCAGAAAGGGAGGGCGAGAAGAAAGGCCAGTAAAGGCTCCCTCGCAGTGGGGCAGAAACCCTGTCTTCTGTGCCCCTCGGGGAGACGGAGGATCTCTCCTCTCCTAGTTCATCCTCCCGACAACCCTGTGAGGTAGGTCAGCTATGAGCGTGTCTGGACTAAGGTCAGCCACCAGCAATGCTCCCTTTAAGCTGCGGAGTCCTGTGAGCAAATATTCTACCTTGTGAGCTCCTGGCATTCAAGTTGTGAGCGCGCGATGTGGCTCCTGCATTAATTAATCTGCTCTGGAGCCCCATCCTTCCTGAGCGGAGACGAAAATGTGTGAGCCGGAGGCTAAAAAACTGCGAGCTAGCTCACACTCACTCAGCTGAGAGGGAACACTGGCCCCAGTTGGGGAACTGAACCCAGGTCTCCTCAATGGTACTCTGAGGCTCTAACCGCTAGGCCACACTGGATCTATTTTTTTTTTGTTTTCACTGATTTTTAATCATTTGTTTGTATTTTGTAAACGGCTTTAGAATTGTTGAAAAGCGGTTTGTAAAAGCCTCTGGTAAACAGACACCCAGCTTCCACTCGGCTTCCTGTATCGCCTTAATGCCGTCAAGGGTTGCCAATCTCCAGGTGGTGCCTGGGGACCTCCTGGAATTACAACAGCTCTCCAGCTGACAGAGCTCAGTCCCCCTGGAGACAATGCCTGCTTTGGAGGGTGGACTATACAGCATTATACCCCAGTAAGGCCCTTCCTGTCCCCCAAATCCTACCCTCTCCAGGATCCATACCCAAACTCTCCAAAGATTTCCCAAACCAGAGCTGGAAACTTCGATGCCACCTGCCTTTTCTCACAATCCCCCAAAGCTCCTCCCACAACCACAACCCTAACATTATGCTCCACCCACTTCCCATAATGCTTTGTCGTTTAAGGCTCTCCCTCCCTCCCTCCCAAATTGCTGCCCTAGGCCAGTAGCACTTTAAAGGCTAACAACATTTGTTGGAGTCCAGTGGCACCTTTGGGACCAACAAAGTTTAATTCTGGGTTTAAGCTTTCGCCGTGCATGCACCCGAAAGCTTATTACCAGAATTAAACTCTGTTGGTCTCAAAGGTGCCACTGGATTCAAACTTTGTTCTGTTGCTTCAGACCAACGCGGCAACCCACCTGGACAAAATTTGTGGCAGGGTATGAGTTTTTGTCAGTCACTGATCAGAGTGAGAGTCCAGGAGCACCTTAAAGACTAACCAAATTTGTAGCAGGGGAGGAGCTTTCGTGAGTCACCGCTCACTTCTTCAGATACAGCTAGAATGGGAGTCCATCTGTCCTTATAATTGAGTGATTTCAGCTGCTGAATGACAACAGCAGGCATGATTGGATTAGATGTGATAGGCAGAGGGGCAGCAGGTGTGGAGAAATCAGCATGGGTAATGAGACAAGAAACCTAGGCCTCTATTCAGTCCAGGAGGATGCACGAATGAAGCTCAAGACAACACATCCTCCTGGTCTGAATCAAGACCTAGGTCTCCTGCCTCATGACCAAGGCTGATTTATCCACACCTGCTACCCTCTGCGTATCACACCTAATCCAATCATGCCTGCTATTGTCATTCACTTCCTATGGTCATTCAGCATTTGAAATCACTCTACTCTCCAATTATAAGGACAGGTGGACTCATGTTCTCGCTGTATCTGAAGAAGTGAGCGGTGACTGGACTTAACAACATTAACTACACCTGATCCAATTTCAGCTCTGTATACGTATCTTGGCTTTGAGTGGCCCTTCCTAATGGTTGCCCCCCAACCCTCTTTTTTTCCTTGTAAGTAGCCATTGAGGAGATTTTATTCCATTTTGTCTGAGGAAATCTGTTTGCACACGAAAGCTTACACTTTGCACAAAATGTTGTTGGTCTTAAAGATGTCACCGGACTCAAACTGTGTTCTACAAATTTTGTTAGTCTTTAAGGGGCTGCTGGACTCTTGCTCTTTTCTGCTGCTACGGACTAACACGGCCACCCCTCTTGACTGAAACCCCTGCCCTGTCTCTCTGTCAGCATATGCCCAGTACCGGAGGCGCCCGTGGATAACTGGAAATCGACATTTCTGTCGATTGTTGTTGTTTTTAGGAATTTTAACTTTGTGTGAATTTGTATTTGTATCTGGATTTATTGCTATGTTTGCATTTTAAGTGTTGTGACTCGCTCTGAGCCTGGCTGTACGGAGGGCAGGATATAAATCCGAAACATCTCCACACATCCCGCCTTGGAAATAGCTAGACCCCATTTTAAGCACATTCTTATTGCAAAAACAGAATCTCACTTCTAACACCCGTTTTAAAATTCTGTAAAATTACACAACTGCATTAAAAAAAACCCCACAAACATTAAAAACTTTCAAAACCCTGCACCGATTAAGCCCTTATTGTACACTTAGACAAGATCCACAGCACATTTTCCCACATCATATCGTATACCACACTTATTTTCTATACAACACAGATTAATGTATGTTGGTTGTTGTTTTATGTGTGTGTTGCTTAATGTATAAAAACCTAATAAAAATAATTTTTTTTAAAAAAAACTTTCAAAACAAGGGTCGCCAGCCTCCTGGTGGGACCTGGAGAACTCCAGGAATTACTACTGATCTCTCGATGTCATAGAGATGTGCCAGCTCCTCCCCCTTTGGCCCCCATTCCCAAGGCTCCGCCCATACGCACCCAAAAGTGCCTGGAAGAGTTCACTCTGGAAGATCCCAAGCAGCTTCTCTGCCTTGTGCCGGAAATTCTGGTCCAGGAAGAGGGTTTCCTCCATCAGGCGCAGAGCAGCTTCTGTGTCTGGGAGGGAGAGGGGAATTAGGTGAGGCGTCAGCTGTGTGGCGGCAGCAGGCAGCATCCCCCCTCCCGGGGGGCCTTAATGTGCACCCTGATGTTTGTTCAACCTTCACCCTGAACCAGCACCTCTTCTGGGAGAACAGGAGGCTCAGACTGGGTAGGCCTCTGGCCTGCCATTCAGTGCCCAACCCAAGTCCAGAAGGACACCTGGAGGGCAGACCTGAGTTCAAATTCTGCTTTCCTTAGCCGGGAAGCCACGGATCCCACAATCTCAGTGCCCGGCTACACCATGGGACCCGAATGGCCTACTTCAGTGGTCTGAATCAAATGACAGCCACAAGCTGTGTAACAAACGACGCTACAGAAAGATATGATTATAGTATTGATGGAAGACAAAGTAGTAAAGTCCATACATGTGAGTAAATCCAATCTCTCCTTATATATAATTGAGTTTTGGTGGGGCCACCGTCCTATGGGGTGGTGAGAAAAAATGCGCTCCCTCAGCCATTGGCCCGTCGGCTACCACTTGGGGCAACTGGCGTGCCATTGGCTGGGTGGGGGGAGGGAGGGACGAGCCTTGCCGCCTTGGCCCGCATGGCCCTGGAACGGGCGGCGGGCAGCCAGTGGAGGGACAGACGGGACCGTGGTGGGTGAGAGGTGCTCAGGTGGCCGGGCAAGCTGCGCGCCCTTCTTCGGGACTTGGGGCGCTCCACCCCCCACTTCACAGCCTTTCGGGGGGAGTAGGTAAGGGGCGGCCGTGGTGAGCCGCCCGCTGTGGTGACATTTTCGCCGTAACCCCTTCTTCACTCTCTCTTCCTTTCTCCGTATCTCCCTTCATTCTTTCCCTCTCTCACTCTTTCTCCCTTCCTCCTCAACGCTTTGACTTCTTCCCCCCCTTCATCCTCCCTCCCTCCATCTCTGCCTGCCTGTCTGTCTTTCTGACTGTCTGTCTCCCCCCTCACCCTTCTTCCTTCCTTCAGTCCTTCCATCCTTCCTCTCTCTCTCTCTCTCTCTCCCATCCCCTCTATCTATCTGCCTGTCTGTCTGTCTGTCTACCACCCACCCACCCTACCTTTCTAGGGCCTGTTGTCTTCATCCACAACGGACTTTGCTCCCTAGTTGATTATGTTTCTGGCTTTGAAGGGTGCTGTGTACAATATGCACTTTAACGATACCAGACTCTCAAATGATACCTACAGCAGTTTTCTCATTATGCTGGGCTTGGGTATTACATGGTATGATATGCATTCTTTGAGACAAAGGAAAAAGGATGCAGAATTGTGGGGAAGAAAATAGCTTTGCATTAGAATTGTATTTATGTTGATAGTTTTCAGTTGTGTATAGAGTGCCTTGCACAATGCCAGTCTTGTAACAGGTGAGACTGAGCTATGCATAGAGAGCTGTTTTAACTCAAGGTCCCCCAGGAGATGCAAATCCTCCACCCATGGGGGACATCTGGCATTGCTTGCTGGACAAGGGATGTTATTTTTCCCTGCAAGAGTGACTGATAACCTGCTATTAGAAGGGATAAAACCAGAAGGTGCAATTAGGAATTAAATTTACTTCCGGCCTCTGGTGATCTCAGCCTTTAAGAACCAAATTTGCATCCCTTTAAGCATTGTCTTGGGCTTATTTCTTTCTCATGCTAGAGGCAAAAGTATTGAGGAACTGGCTTTTAGGTATGCTGGCAGGTAAACAGATACATGACTGCCACATTAAGTCAAGACATTGTAGAATTACAATGTGACACAGTTCCTG
>NW_015172014.1:401872-403480 GCF_001447785.1 Gekko japonicus | reverse complement strand
CCTTCTGCATGCCAAGCAGAGGCTCTGCCACTAAGCCACAGCCCCTCTTTGCAGCTCTCCAGGGTCTCAGGTGGAGGTATTTCACATCACCTCCTGACTGGTTCTTTTTAACTGGAGATGCTGCCGGAGATTGAACCTGGGACCTTCTGCATGCCAAGCAGAGGCTCTTCCACTGAGCCACAGCCCCTCTTTGCAGCTCTCCAGGGTCTCAGACGAAGGTCTTCCACATCACCTCCTGCCTGGCCCTTTTTAACTGGAGATGCCGGGGACTGAACCTGGGACCTTCTGCATGCCAAGCAGAGGCTCTTCCACTGAGCCACAGCCCCTCTTTGCAGCTCTCCAGGGTCTCAGGTCCAGGGTCTCAGGCAGAGGTCTTTCACATCACCTCCTGCCTGGCCCTTTTTTAACTGGAGATGCCGGGGATTGAACCTGGGACCTTATGCAGTCCAAGCAGAGGCTCTGCCACTGAGCCATAGCCCCTCTTTGCAGCTTTCCAGGGTCTCAGGCGAAGGTCTTCCACATCACCTCCTGCCTGGTCCTTTTTAACTGGAAATGCTGGGGATTGAACCTGGGACCTTCTGCCTGCCAAGCAGAGGCTCTTTCACTGAGCCACAGCCCCTCTTTACAGCTCTCCGGGGTCTCAGGCGGCGGTCTTTCCCATCACCTCCTTTTAACTGGAGATGCCGGGGATTGAACCTGGGACCTCCTGCATGCCAAGCAGAGGCTCTACCACTGAGCCACAGCCCCTCTTCACAGCTCTCCAGGGTCTCAGGCAGAGGTCTTCCGCATCACCTCCTGCCTGGTCCTTTATCTAGAGAAGCTGCTGGGGATTGAACCTGGGACCTTCTGCATGCCAAGCAGAGGCTCTGCCACTGAGCCATGGCCCTTCCTCAAAGAAGACACACCTGAAGCAGCCTCACACTGAACCAGACCATCCATCCATCAAAGGTCAGTCTCGTCTACTCAGCGGCTGTCTCTCCAGGGTCTCAGGCAGAGAAAGGTCTTTCCCATCACCTCCTGCCTGGCCCTTTTTAACTGGAGATGCTGGGGCTTGAACCTGGGACCTTCTGCCTGCCATTCATAGGCTTTCCCCCTGGGCCACAGCCCCTTCCCTGGGATCTTGGGAAGCTGCTGCTTGTCAGAGGAAAGCATGTCCAGCTGGGTTGGGCCAGTGGTCTGTCTTGGCTTCTGAAGGCCCTCAGGCAGGAGTCCCCCATGCGGATCATGATGACCCTGATGAGAAGCAAAACCAGGGTTCATTTCCTGCGGGAGCACACTGGAGCGGACATCCGAACGCAGTTGAAGCGGAAGCTTCCAAGTTACTTGGAGCTCCTCTTGGGAGGAACCGGAGCCAAAAAAACCCAGCCAGGCTTTTGATGGGGCTCTCTGTACGGGAGCACATCCAGCCTGTGCTCAAGGCATTGCACTGGCTGCCGATAGCATACCGGATTCATTTCAAGGTGCCGGTTCTTACCTTTAAAGTAAGACACAGGGAGGGGGAAACCAACCTGACCCAAAAACTGGAATCAAGAACCACGAGGGCAAGAAAGAAGTCTGATAAAGGGGCCGATATGAAAAACCTGGTTGAAACTTATAATATACAAAAAT
>NW_015172014.1:394022-401053 GCF_001447785.1 Gekko japonicus | reverse complement strand
GAAAGAAAGAAAGAAAGAAAGAAAGAAAGAAAGAAAGAAAGAAAGAAAGAAAGAAAGAAAGAAAGAAAGACTGGCTTTAGGGCTCTCTTGGTGTTTTGTGTTCTTTCTGTTCGCTTCAGTACCTTTTGTGCGACGTGGAGGACCCCTGCCTGGAGTCTGACAGTGGGAAAGGCGGGGGGAGGGCATTAATATTTTAACGCTTAAACATAAAGAGGTGAAACCCAATAGATCTTGGCGCACGACACGACACCCTCATGAGCCATCGCCTCAGGGACCCATGAGCGGAGGACAGCCACACAGAGCAGTGCATATAAGAGCATGGCCAACTCCAGCCTGGGGAGTTCCTGGAGGTCTGGGGGGGGCAGTGCCTGTGTGTGTGTGTGGGGAGCATCTGAGGATAGAGTTCATCCATGATCTGTGGAATGCCAGAGTTTGCCCTCTGAAGCAGCCGTTTTCTCCAGGGGAGCCGACCTCTGTGGTCTTGAGATGGGATGTGATTCCGGGAGAATTCCGGGCCCTGCCTAGAAGTTGGCAACTCTAATAATCGTGGGCAGAGTATCTTTGTCCAATGGCTATTTTCCCCCCATCCACAGGGACTGCAAAAAAACACAGTCTCTCACTGCCATACAAGAGGGAGCACATTACCGGGCAGACACACAGCTTGCCTTTCGTACAGACAGATGCAGATCCGTCAGTCTCTCTCTCCCACACATGCGCATGACAAGGTTTTTTGCAGTCCCTGTGGATGGGGGGAAAATAGCCATTGGACAAAGATACTCTGCCCACAATTATTAGAGTTGCCAACCTAGCTGACAAGGAGCTCAGTGGTTGCACAATCCCACAACTCATGCGCTCATGCAGGTCTTCACAGGTGGGGATTCGACATCACTTCGAAACGCCAGAAGGCTTTCAGGAGAGTGAGTTCACACATTCAGATGGCGTGCGTTGGGCAGGCAGACAAGGAGATGCTGAGCGGGGTGCCGTGCGGCCCACAGAAGCCTCTGTGCCCCCCCACCCCCTTGCTTGTCCAAGCCCCCCAACCACTGGTGACAGTCACTGTGACCTTTCCTTTGCTTGTGTGCAAAGAACCCTCTAAGCTGTGGAGCCTTGTGAGCGAAAATTCTACTTTGTGAGCTGCTGGCACTGAAGAGTGAGCTGGCTGCTACGTACATTAGTTTGCTCTGGAGTCATCCTTCCTTAGCTGAGACAAAAATCTGTGAGCCGGAGGCTAAAAAACTGTGAGCTGGCTCACACTCACTCAGCTGAGAGGGAACACTGCTCACGTGCACAACCTCTTCCCTGCTTTTCAGCCCTCACTAAACTCTAGGCAATTCCACAACTTTAAGGTTGATGATGAAGCAACTGAAATTGTTCCAGGATTTTCTCTCCCTTGGCTCCATCATCAACCAAAAGAGAGCCAGTTTGGTGTCGTGGTTAGGAGCGCGGACTCTAATCTGGGAGAACTGGGTTTGATTCCCCTCTCCTCCACATGCAGCTGCTGGTGTGACCTTGGGTCAGTCACAAGTTCTCTCAGAGCTGTTCTCTCAGGAGCAGTTTCTCTCAGAGCTCTCTCAGCCCCGCCTACCTCACAGGGTGTCTGTTGTGGGGAAGGGAAGGGAAAGGAGTTTGTAAGCCACTCTGAGACTCCTTTGGGTAGTGAAGGGTGGGGTATAAATCCAGTCTCCTTCTTCTTCTCTTCGAAGGGGAAACTGCACCCAAGAAATCAGAAGGAGACAGAGATTGGGAACGGTGGCCATAAAGCAGCTAGAAAAGTTATTTCAGTGTAAGGATGTGTCACTGGTGAACGAGATCAAGTTAATTCACGGCATCGTTTTCCCCATTACACTCTATGGATACGAAAGCTGGACAGTGAAGAAAGGCGGCGGGAAGTCCTTCTTCACCCAAAGAGTGATTCACACATGGAATTCACTGCCACAGGAGGTGGAGGTGGCTAGAAGCATGGAAAGCTTCAAGAGGGAATTGGATAAGCATATGGAACAGAGGTCCATCAGTGGCTATTAGCCACAAGGTATAGAAAGGGACTCTCAGGCTGGGGCAAGGGATGCTCTGTCTTCTTGGTGCTTGGGGGGGGTCAACAGTGGGGGGGCTTCTAATGTCCTGGCCCCACCGCTGGACCTCCTGATGGCCCCTGGTATTTCTGGCCACTGTGTGACACAGAGTGTTGGGCTGGATGGGCCACTGACCTGATCCAACGTTGGCTTCTCTTATGTTCTTATAGGAACTCTCCGTCTGGGGCAGGTGATGCTCTGTCTTCTTGGTGCTTGGGGGAGGGGGCAACAGTGGGAGGGCTTCTAGTGTCCTGGCCCCACTGCTGGACCTCCCGAGGGCACCTGGTGCTATTGGCCACTGTGTGACACAGAGTGTTGGGCTGGATGGGCCACTGGCCTGATCCAACATGGGCTTCTCTTATGTTCTTATAGGAACTCACAGGCTGGGGCAAGTGATGCTCTGTCTTCTTGGTGCTTGGGGGGGCAACAGAGGGAGGGCTTCTAGTGTCATCTGGCCCCACTGCTGGACCTCCTGAGGGCACCTGGTAGTTTTGGCCACTGTGTGACACAGAGTGTTGGACTGGACTGGACGGGCCATTGGCCTGACCCAACACTGGCATCTCTTATGTTCTTATGTTCTTATGAAGAAAGTTGATGGCCAAAAAGCCAGACTGCCAAAAGGACAAACCACTCAGTTCTAGATCAAGTCCAGCCTGAACTCTCTCTGAAACCTAAAATTACTAAACTGAGGCTATCGTACTTTGGTCACACTGTGAGGAAAAGACAATAATGTTAGGAAAAGTGGGAGGCGGACGGAAAAGAGGAAGACTCAACATGGTGGAAGGGTGGAAATTGTAAAAAAAAATCAAGGAAAAAAACTGTGCGGAAAGACGCTAAGAAGAAGAGCAGAACGAAGACAACCAACCAACTCATAGGTACTATTCAAATTAGAATGATAATAATACGTCTATATGATGCTTCAGAACCGGCTGCAGATTAAAAGCGGTTATAAAGCGAATGGATATGATCTATGGACATATCCGGAATGTATAAAGAAGATAATCTGCTCGGTGAGATGGTGGCCAGATTCTCCAGGAGACAATTAGACTATACAACCAAAAGCAATATAACTACCTTTACAATTGAAGATATGAACAAAAAGGAAAGACTTGACTCTGTCCAGGACTGGTCAGCTATTGCCGCAACAATAAGAACCAACAGGAGAAGAAGATAAAGAGAAGAAAATTGCAACAAAGGAAGAGAAGATGAGACAGCAATTACATTCGCTGAAGACTCAATTTTAAGATGGGGGGAGGCCATTAAGCGGGGAACAAAAAAGTTTAAAGAAAAAAGAGATGCTGATGTTTCCTGATGTTTGCACTAGCGAATTTCATTTATGCTCTTGTATGCCTCTGTATATAGTCAGATTTGCTGGGATTGATGATAGAAGCGACACCATCATGACTGTTTACCTTCAACGTTAGCAAACATTGTTTAAAAAGCTAATTCTGTAAGCATGTATGACCTTCATCTCTTGGATTTTTAGTGGTTTTCTTTACTTTCTCCCATAGTTTATAGATTCCCCTCCCTTGATTTCTTGTAGTTCATTTAGAAAATGTAATAAAAAGCCAGAGAGAGAGAGAGAGAGAGAGAGAGACTCCGCTTGCCTGCCCATGACCAGTTCCACCCCACGCGCCTACAATTCATCCTGGGGTGTGTGTGAAAGAAAGATCTGGAGAGTGAATTCTAATGCGCTGATTTTTAGGAAAGGGTGGCAAATAACTGCCTTCTCCTGCATGAATCCCCCGTCTACTCTGGTTATCTTTGGAGGCCCTGTTTCGGGTGGCCCGTCCCCTGAGTCTTGATGGGTGGCAACCCAAGAAAGGGCATTCCCCGTCGCGGTGGCAAAACTTTGGAAACCCCCCCCCCCGGAGATTATAATCAGTCTCCCCCCTACTGCTGTCTTCTGCCAACGGGTGAAGATTTTTTCGCTTTGTTGGTAAAGGTTTCCTTTGCTCGAAAGCTGGTCGAATCCAACTCCAGAGGATGGTGCTCATCTCCATTTCCAAGCCGAAGAGCCAGTGCTGTCTGAAGACGCTTCAGTGGTCATGTGGCCGGCATGATTAGACGCCAAGGCACATGGAACGCTGTTACCTTCCCGCCGAAGCGGTACCTATTTATCCTCTTGCAATTTCTTGCTTTTGAACTGCTAGGTTGGCAGGAGCTGGGACCAGAGACGGGAGCTCACTCCATCTGGCAACACTCGGGTCTCGAACTGCCGACCTACTGACCTTCCAGTCTGCAGCTCAGCATCTTAACCTCTGAGCCACCGCGGCCCTACTTTGTTGGGCCTACCCCCAATTTCTGCTGTCAGGCCTCCTCTCCGGTTGTGTTATGTGTGTTGATTTGTTTTCTTTAATTATTTAAACATTATATAGATAGAAGTAGACAGGGAGAGTTGATGGGGGGAGATCTCTCCTCCATTCCTTTCCTTTCCCCCTCCTTTTAATTTATAAACCACAGTTTTATCTCCACATCCCGAGAATGAGACACAACTTAACCTCAAGCCTGATAGTTTCAGCCAGGATGTGCATAGCCTCAAGGTGGAAGTCTCAATTAGCCCCTACAATTGACCTCTGGTTCACGGAAGTTTGGGACCTTCTCATAATGGAGACAATTACAGACCGTCTACGACAGAAATGGTTCTCGTTCTTTGAATACATAACTGCTAACGATATCCAACCCCACCAACAAATATATCTCAAACTACTTTACACTTAATGTCACTACACTCTCACTACCTGGTTAACATATATACAGCCTGGTTGCGTTGCACCATTTATTACAATGTTTTAGCTGTGACTCACTTAAACGTTAGAGAAAGCTGCTGAATGTACTTTAAAATTATTTTAATCATCTCGTAATAAGGCTGTAACATGAGAAATATCTCATGTACTGTACAGTTTAACTAGCTTTATCCATTTCCACCATATTTGACTATTTGACTATGTAATATTTGAAGAAGAAGAAGAAGAGATTGGATTTATACCCCACCCTTCACTTGGAGTCTCAGAGCGGCTTACAAACTCCTTTCCCTTCCCCTCCCCACAACAGACACCCTGTGAGGGAGGTGGGGCTGAGAGAGCTCTGACAGAAACTGCTCTTTTTCAAGGATAGCTGTGCCAGAGCTTGTGACTGACCCAAGGTCACATCAGCAGGTGCAAGTGGAGGAGTGGGGAATCAAACCCGGTTCTCCCAGATTAGAGTCCGCACACTTAACCACTGCACCAGACTGGCTCTTTTTTTGAATGTTTCAGTTGTTATATCTCTAAACTTCACAATGTTTGTACACTTTTATCTTACAAAATACCGATAAAAAGAAATGATAAAAGGAAAAGAAATTACAATAAACACAAATAGCATTCGCAATAGTTGTAGAGATTCCTCTGTAAATAATTCTACAGAGCCCGTGTGGTGTAGTAGTTAAAGAGTGTTGGACTAGTGTCTCAGAGACCTAGGTTCAAATCCTCACATGCTATGGAAGCTTGCGGGGTGACCTTAGGCTAGTCAATAAACTCTCTTTCAGCCTAACCTACCATGCAGGGTTGTTGTGAGAATAAAATGGAGAAGAGACTGATGCAAGCCACTTTCAGTTTCCGTTGGGGAGAAAGGTGGGATCCAAATTAATAAGAACCCAGGAACAAGGTGGCGTGCGCCACCCTGGACCATGACCATATTCACCCAGTCATCCCAAGCCCAGATTGGCTAGTGACCGTTCCCGTGCATTAGGCCACTGGGCTTGCTTTTGAGAGTCATCTTGCGTTGCTCCCTCTGCTCAGGCAGGCCAAGGGTGGCTGTTCAGAAAGGGGCAGAACAGGCAGCCGTAGCCCCTGAACTCCCCACCCCCACTCCGAAATACTCAAAACCTTTCCTTGCCCTGCGGAGATCGCCAGTCGTCCTCCCAAAAGGCCCCCCTCTACACACAAAACCCCTCCAGCACAGAATGTAAGTCATTCGCTTCTCCCTGGAACCAGCTTTCTATGCCATGACAGAACATGGCATCGAAAGAACAGATAAAAGGAAGTGCTTCTTTACCCAAAGAGTGATCAACACATGGGATTCACTGCCACAGGAGGTGTTGGTGGCTACAAGCATGGACGGCTTCAAGAGGGAATTAGATAAGCATATGGAGCAGACGTCCATCAGTGGCTCTTAGCCACAAGGTGTAGATAGGAACTCTCGGTCTGGGGCAAAGGATGCTCGGTATTCTTGGTGCTTGTGGGGGGGGGGGTCAACAGGTGGGAGGGCTTCTAGTGTCCTGGCCCCACTGCTGGATCTCCTGACGCCCCCCTAGTATTTTTGGCCACTGTGTGACACAGAGTGTTGGACTGGAAGGGCCATTGGCCTGATCCGACATGGGCGTCTCTTATGTTCTTAAGGTATAGATAGGAACTCTCGGTCTGGGGCAAGGGATGCACTGTGTTCTTGGTGCTTGGGGGGGGGCAACAGTGGGAGGGCTTCTAGTGTCCCGTCCCCACTGCTGGACCTCCTGATGGCCCCCTGGTATTTTTGGCCACTGTGTGACAGAGTGTTGAACTGGATGGGCCACTGGCCTGATCCAACGTTGGCTTCTCTTATGTTCTTAAGAGGGTGAGGGAAAGTGTGGCGTAGTGGTGAGAGTGTTGGACTAGTATCTGGGAGACCCAGGTTCGAATCCCCGCTCTGCCGTGGAAGCTGGCTGGGTGACCTTGGGCCAGTCACACACTCTCAGCCTGACCTACCTCGCAGCGTTGTTGTGAGGAAAACACAGAGAAGAGAAGGATGTAAGCTGCTTTTGGGTCCCCACTGGGGAGAAAGTCACGGTATAAATGAAGCAAATCGATAAATCTACAGCCGCACAACTGCACAGTTGAACACATGCTTGGGGGACTTGAGCCACTCACAACCCCCACTACTATGCCACTTCCCCAAAGGACCCCAGGCACAGAAGTCCAGCAGGCAGAGGCAGTGGTTCAGGCCCTC
>NW_015172014.1:385947-393881 GCF_001447785.1 Gekko japonicus | reverse complement strand
CTGGCTAAATATCAGGAGAGACTTCCTAACTGTTAAGAGTGGTTGAGCAGTGCAACAGACCGCCTCGGGAGGTGGAGGATGCTCCTTTGCTGGACGTTTCCAAGGGGAGGCTGGACGACCCTCTTCCGGGTATGTTGTTGGGCTGCCTTTCGGCTATGCTCCTGCAGAGTGCAGGAGGTTGGACTAGATGACCTGCAAGGTCCCTTCTTCCAACTCTTAACATTCCATGATTCTGTTCCCTCCACACCTGGAGCATCCCAGCAAACATACAGATCCAAGCCTGAGCTCCAGGCAGGCAAGGTCAGCTCCATCCAGCGTCAACAGCCTGTCCTCTTCCATCCATCCTCTCAGCAAAAGTAGAGCTCCGTTGGAGTCCAGTAGCACCTCAGAGACCAAAGTTCTCTTTGACTCCCGACAGCTGACACTCCGAAACCCTCCTTGGTCTCTCAGGCGCTACCGGACTCGAACGGAGCTGTGCTACTGGGGACTAACATGGCTGCCCTCTGGACCTCTCCACAACAGGAGTGTGTTAAAATCCCCCACAACATCAGCAAGTCTGGCACAGTACAACAGTGGGGTGAAGAGAGGCCGGCTTTAAGGCTACTCCTACAAACACAAGAGTGTTCCGGGGCTACGGAGCCATCTTATCTCGAGGACACATCCCTGGATCACCCGCTCACCCCACTTCGTTTGGCTGAACGAAAAGGCCCGACGCCTACGCTTGGGATCAGGGAAGGCAGGCTACCCCCCGGGAAGGGGCACAAGGCCCCCAACTCAAATGACCGCCCCCAAAGTGTGTCACTTGCGAGGGAGGGACGGCTGCCGGAGGAGAAAAAGAGGGAGCCCGCTTACCTTGCCTTTTGACGGGCATCTCGCAAGCAGTTTGAACAACCTTAATCTCCTAATCTCCCTTCCAAACAGCTGCCGGCTTAAAAGATTTGCCGGACAGATTGAAAACCTTACCCCTCCCTGCCCAGCATTGTGGGAAATGTAGTGTCGCCGCAGGGCACTTTGGAAACCAAGCCAAAGGGTTCGCCCCGATGGGACATGCGGGCAAAATCTCCCCTTTTCCAGATATCCAGGTGGTCGATTTTTTTGCACTTCTGAAAAATTCAGCTTCGAGGAGGGCTTCTAGAAAACCGAATCCGTGAATATGGTTAATGAATTATGCGGCAGCTTGCTGAATTCCACACTCTCACACCTAGTCTTTAATTAAAAAAAAAATACTCGTTCTGTCTGACAGTATCTGTAACTGGGAACAGTGAAAATAATCTGTCGAAGAGAATGAAGGACAGCTTGCAAATGTATAAGGTGAACTGGCTTCTGTCCGCCTCCCTACCCAAGAGTGTTCCACCGGTATTCTCATTCCTTTAAAAACATACAAATAATTTCAGACTTGAGGGTCTGAGAAACTGTCATCTAAATTTCTGCAGAGGTTAAAGTCGCGGTCAGAGAAACTTAAAGCTGTCTTATGCTGTATGTATCGCCATCGCCTTCTAATTCTGTAATCCATGTTATTGCACTGTTTGTTGTGTGTAATGGGTTACGCCAGCCTTGTAACTCCTGCTTTAGTATCCATCTTAGAGAGCAAGTTTGGTGTAGTGGTTAAGCGCGCACAGGGGTCATTCTGTAGAAAAAGAGGTGCAGGAAGTCATTAGCATAACTTATTTGCATATGCCACACCCCCTGACATCACCAGAAGTGTCAGAAGGCAACACTCACGGCTCAGGCTCCACTGGACTGTTTTGGATTGCTAGCTATTGGTGGTGGTGGTGGTGGTGGTGGGGAACATGCAGATCTGTCCTTGCAGAGGAGGGAGAGCTTGTACCTGAATAAAACTTGGTCTTAAAGGTGCCACTGGACTGTTTTGGACCGGGGGCCTCTGCAACTTACCTGGCTGCTTCTTGCTCTGATTGAGGGCTGCTGGGAGCAGGGGGCGGGGCTTGTTGCATGTGCCCACCCCCTGGGCTCCTTACTGCCGGAGCTCTCCTCCTGTGCGCTCCTGCAGGAAATGACCCCTGAGTGCGCGGACTCTAATCTGGGAGAACCGGGTTTGATTCCCCACTCCTCCACTTGCAGCTGCTGGGTGACCTTGGGCAAGCCATAGTTCTGTCAGAGCTGTCCTTGAAAGGGCAGTTCTGGAAAGAGCTCTCTCAGCCCTGCCTACCTCAAAGGGTGTCTGTTGTGGGGAGGGGAAGGGAAAGGAGTTTGTCAGCTGCTCTGAGACTCCGAGTGAAGGGCAGGGTATAAATCCAATGTCCTCTTCTTCTTCTACTTGTGGTTTTGGAGCGATGTGCTCTCATTCTGGTTACGATCACAATGGAATAATCGTTGGCTGTATGTATTATACTCTCGGCACTACAATATTTGTCACCTGCCTTGAGTTTCACCGAGAAAGGCAGACCATAAATGAAGTAGGTAAAGTAGGTGAGATAAACCTGGGATGGCAGGGGAGGCATATGCTGTGGGACTGGTAGTTACGGGGGGGGGATTTCTGTGGGGTTTCCCTCTCCTATGCAAGTCCCGCTGTGTGCTACAGAAATTCCCCGGGGGCGTTACTTCCCCCCCCCATCACAACGCAGAGTGGAAAGCTGCACTGTGAAAGAAATGTCCTCCGGTGTAAAGGGCCATCACGTCACAGCTGACTTAGGGCAACGCCCCAGAGGGTTTTCAAGGCCCGAGATGAACAAAGAAGGTGGTTTGCCATCGCCTGCCTCTGCGTAGCAACCCTTGACTGCCTCGGCGGTCTCCTGTCCAAGTACTGTTGTTGTTCAGTCGCACAATCGAGTCCGACTCTTCGCGACCCCATGATGGACCACATCACGCCAGGTCCTCCTGTCTTCCGTCGTGCTCTGGAGTTTGCTCAGCGACATGCTCGTTGCCTCGATAACACTGTCTAGCCATCTCATCCTCTGCCGTCGCCTCCTTCTTTGACCTTCGGTCTTTCCCAGCATCCGGGTCTTCTCCAGTGAGGTCTCCCTTCTCATTGGGTGGCCAAAGTACTAACCAGGGCCAATTGTGGCCCCGGTCACACAGGCCGGATATCGCGGGGGGGAGGCGTGGCTAATTGGCCCGGAGGAAACTAATGCGCAGCCGCCCGAGCACACGTCCCGGTCGAGGTCCCGTGGTTAGGGGGGAGATGCTGACCAGACAGGTATCCTGCAGCACGGCACAAAAGCCGCTCCACATGATCGCACTAGCAATCGCTCTTTGTGCACATGCGCTGTTGCACAACCTGCGGAGACGGGCGCAGGATGCCACGTAAGTCCACCGGAAACGCAATCAGATGCCCGCCCTTAACGGGTGCCGGAAACTAGTACCTTGGAGGTACTAGTTTTTTACACCGCATCTTTGGCAGGAAGCCTCGGGTTAGCCATGGGAGCTCTACGCTTCCCAGATATTGTGGTGTGATTGCGCCCGGAAAATCCGCCTATCTTCCGTCTCTGTAGCGTGGCTAATGCTCCGTGTGACCGCAGCCTGTGCTTATCTTCTGAGATCTGATGAGATCGGGCTAGCCTGGGTTATCCAGGACTCAGGGCAGACGTTCAGAGGTGGCTGGCCGTCGCCTGCCTCTGCGTGGCGACCCTGGACTACCTTGGTGGTCTCCCGTCCAAATACTGACCAAGGCCGACCCTGCTTCGCTTCCAAGACTGGGCCAGCCTGGGCCATCCGGGACGGAGCTAAAGGCAGAGATTGGTGGCTGGCCGTCGCCTGCCTCTGCGTAGCAACCCTGGATTATCTTGATGGTCTCCCACCTAAGTACTCACCAGCCTGGGCCATCCAAGTCGGGGCATTAAATGCACAGTATTACATCCGGGCCACAAAAACGTCAAGCACAAATGCTGGATGGGGGATACGTTTCTGGGGAGTAGCGTCTGCGGAAGAGATCTTGGGGTAAGGGTGGACGGTAAACGGAATATGAGGTCAGTGTGATGCAGCGGCAAAAAAGGCAAATTCAGTCTTGGGGTGTATTAAAAGGGCCACGGCATCGAAATCGCAGGTCACGGCCCCTCTGTAGACTGGCTTGGTCAGGACGCACCTGGAGTACCGTGTGCAGTTCTGGAGGCCTCACTTCAAAAAGGAGGTGGGCAAAACTGAGAGGGTGCAGAGGAGAGCGATGAGGATGATCGGGGGTCTGGAGACTGAGCCCTACGAGGAAAGGCTGAGGGCCCTGGGAACGTTTAGTCTGGAGAAGAGGAGATTGAGGGGGGACATGATTGCTCTCTGTAAATATCTGAAAGGCTGTCATTGGGAGGAGGGCAAGGAGCTATTCCAGTTGGCGGCAGAGAACAGGACCCAAAGCAACGAGTTTAGATTACATGCAGGAAGGTACCGGCTGGATATTAGGAAACACTTTTTCACGGTCAGAGTGGTCCAAAGATGGAATCAACTGCCTAGGGAGGTGGTGAGCTCCCCTTCACTGGGCAGCTTTCAAGAAGAGGCTGGAGGAATATTTGTCAGGGAAGCTTTAGGCTGGTCCTGCACTGGGCAGGGGGGTTGGACTAGATGGTCTGTAGGGCCCCTTCCAACTCTAGGATTCTGTGATTCTACAGATTACATAACTCCAAATCACATCACACAACTTTGGGAGCCAGCGTGGTCTAGCGGTTAAGTGTCGGACTAGCATCTGGGAGACCCAGGTTCGAATCCCCACTCCGCCATGGATGCTTGCTGGGTGACACTGGCCCAGCCATACGTTCTTGGCCCAGCCTACCTCACAGGGTTGTTGTGAGGATAAAATAGAGGAGAGGAGAAGGATGTCAGCCGCTTTGGGCCTCCACTGGGGAGAAAGGCAGGGCCTGAATGAACAAATCAATTACATAAGTGTGCGGGCTGCACATAGTGGTTTAGTGGGTGGCGGTGGTGAGTTCTAATCAACATTTTCCAGACAGACCCCCCCACCTTTACTGGCACCCCACCACTCCAGACGTTTGCCAAAGTAATTTAATTTAATTATGCACAGAAAATACCATCCTCAGTACCGAAGCACACGCTACTGATTAAGAGGCTAAACGTTGCAACCCAAACGGCTTTGTGGGATGTCACAGGACCAAGCGAGGCGTGGGGGGGGGGCTGAGGAGCCCCCTGCAGTTAATACCGCTGGAAGGATTCCGCCCCAAGTCGCCATTAAACTTGAAGTGACGGAACAGTCTTGCCAATTCCAGCTGCAAAACGCCGAGTTCAAGATGCGCCAGGTCTAGAGATGAGGACGTTCCCCCGCACGACGGGCCGGTGGGGTGCTGCAAACAAGGGCTTTCAACGTCCCCCCCCCCCGAGGTGTGCATTAAGGCATTTAACAGAGCAAAGAGGTATATTCTCCAAAGGTGCTGCTAGCCCTCTTCGGAAGGGGGTGGGGGAGAGAGAGGGAAGAGTGCGCCCTCCTCCCACCCACGAACAGGCCCTAATCCTTTCGTTACATGCGCGGCGTGCTCTTCTCCCTGGCTGCCAGGAACCGCGGGCACTTTTCAGATGCCCAGGGGGTTGGGGGAGACCACCCCCTCGTTCTCCACCACCGCCTTGGAGATGCTCCGGAGGTTCTTGAAGAACTGCCGTGTGGAGTCGGCCCGCAGGGACGTCAGGTTCTGAACGACCCGGTCGCTGGCCTGTGGAAGGGAAGGGAGAGAAGTGGGCCCCGGGTTGTAGCAGGAGCTACAGGGGCACCCCGGGAGGAGGTTCAGGAGGGCCGCCGTCTTGGCCTGAAGCAGAAGAGCTAGACTTGGACCCTGTAGCACCTTAAAGGTTTCCCTTGCTCGAAAGCCAGTCGAATCCAACTCTAGGGATTCGGAGGCTCATCTCCGTTTCCAAGCCGAAGAGCCAGCGCTGTCCAAAGACGTTTTCCGTGGTCATGTGGCCGGCATGAGTAGATGCTGAAGTGCACGGAACGCTGTTCCCTTCCCACTGAAGTGATCCCTATTTATCTACCTGCAATTTCTTGCTTTCAAACTGCTAGGTTGGCAGGAGCTGGGACCAGAGACGGGAGCTCACTCTGTCATGCGGCACTCGGGTCTTGAACTGCCGAACTACAGACCTTCCGGTCTGCAGCTTCAGTGTCTTAACCTCTGCCCCCCCCCCCAGTAGCTCCTTAGGCACCGTCAAGATTCTCGGGGTAGGAGCTTTTGAGAGTCGAAGGCATCTCATGAAGGGGGCTCTGACTCTCGAAAGCTTTTAGGTTCGAATCCCCCACGCTGCCACGGAAGCTCGCTGGGGGAGCTTGGGCCAGTCACGCACTCTCCACCTAGCCTACCTCACAGGGTGGTTGTTGGGAGGTACAGCAGAGAAGAGGACAGTACAAGGTAAGCCTCTCTGACCCCCACTGGGGGGAAAGGCCGGGTATAAATGAAGTCAATAAGTAAACTTCTATCCCCCAAAATCATGACAATCGGTGCGACTGGACCTGAATCCAGCTGTACTCCAGAGGGAGCTGCCAAACCAGGGAAAACCAAGAAAGCCAAACAAGGAAGAAAGCTCCCGAAGGAAGAAGAAGAGAAGAGATTGGATTTATACCCCGTGGCCCTTCACTACCCGAAGGAGTCTCAGAGCAGCTGACAAACTCCTTTCCCTTCCCCTCCCCACAACAGACCCCCTGGGAGGTAGGCGGGGCGGAGAGAGCTCTGGCAGAAACTGCTCTTTTTCAAGAACAGCTCTTATCAGAACTACGGCTTGCCCAAGGTCATCCAGCAGCTGCGAGTGGAGGAGTAGGGAATCAAACCCGGTCCTCCCAGATTAGAGTCCACACACTTAACCACTACACTAAGCTAGGGGGAGGAGGACTGACAGTCCACACCCCTCCCAAAAACGCCACGAATGAACATGCCGGGCAACTGGTGCATTTGCTTCACTAGGCCCCTGCCTTCGTATTTCTTCCTGGGGGTGGTGGTTAAAGGGGTGGCACAGAGCAGAGAACATAAGAACATAAGAGACGCCAAAGTTGGATCAGGCCAAAGGCCCATCCAGTCCAACACTCTGTATCACACAGTGGCCAAAAATACCAGGTGCCATCAGGAGGTCCACCAGTGGGGCCAGGACATTAGAAGCCCTCCCACTGTTGACCCCCCCAAGCACCAAGAAGACAGAGCATCCCTTGCCCCAGAGCCCCTATCTATACCTTGTGGCTCATAGGGGCCACTGATGGACCTCTGCTCCCCCCGCCTCCGTTCCCACAAGAAGCCCTGCTCATCCCTATATGACAAGGACCTGCAACAGGCTTTGGAACTTGTTCCCACACCCCTAAGGACTAGAAACTTGCTCCCTCCTTAAACGACAGGAAAAACACATCCCCCTCTTGCGCAGCGCCCTTAACCGAAGCAGAATTACCCCCGCAGGCGGAGACACAGGTGGCCAAACACAGGAAGACCTGCAGGAGACCTTGCACTTCCCTCGTGGCTCTGCAGCAGCCGACGGAAACCCCTCCCCCCGTTACCCACAAGCCCTGGCAACAGAAGGGGCTCACCTCCATACACCAAGTGTCACAAAGCACTTTCTCGTGCTGGGCTGTGGAGTGACCCTGCTCCAGGGACCGGGATGCTCTGCGCCACAAGGAGAGAGAAGAAGAGAAGTGAAGAAGAGATTGGGTTCATACCCCATGGCCCTTCCCAACCCAAAGGAGTCTCAGAGCAGCTTACAAACTCCTTTCCCTTCCCCCCACAACAGACACCCTGTGTGAGGTAGGTGGGGCTGAGAGAGCTCTTGACAGAACTGTCCTTGAGAGAACAGCTCTGACCAGAACTATGGCCTTTGCCCAAGGTCATCCAGCAGCTGCGAGTGGAAGAGTGGGGAATCAAACCCGGTTCTCCCAGATTAGAGTCCGCACACTTGACCCCTACACCAAACTGGAATGGGAGAAAAAGCATGAGGATTTGTTGGGGGGAGGCAGCCGGCATCGGAGTCCGCCCCCAAGGGGAGAGCAGCCACATATCCCTGCCCTCCCCGCCCAC